>NC_140942.1:116698048-116785548 GCF_014529385.1 Adiantum capillus-veneris | reverse complement strand
GTGAGATTGCAAACTGAATATGCGGCCTTGTGTTGCATACATAAATGAGGCATCCAATAGCATTTTGGTAAAGAGTGACATCGGCAAAATCACTAGCATCATGAAGACTCAATTTCAAACCTGTTTCCATGGGAGTGGCAATATGTTTGCAACCAAACAACCAGAAACTCGCATGTGCTCAATAGAAGGCTTTCTATCATGCCATGCTTCATATGGAGTCATAGACTGCAAACCTTTTGTAGGACACCTGTTAAGTACATAAGTGGCACACATGAGGGCCTCAAGCTAAAATGAATGCAGCAAAGCTTGACTTTTGACCATACATCATGCCATTTTTGTAAGTGACTCGTTTTTCCTCTCAGCAACACCATTTTGCCGAGGCATACAGGCACTGTACATTGGTGTTTTGTCCCATGACTAGCCAAAAATGCATTAAATTTACGAGACATATACTCCCCCCTCAATTGGAACGGAGGTGCCCATAGTACATTTTGAGACATTTTCAGCCATAGCCAAAAATTGTTTGAAGCACATAAATACTTTAGACTTTTCTTTAAGTGGATACACCCATGCATTCCTGGAGTAATCATCGATGAAAGTCACAAAGTAAAGGTATTTGCCCAAGGATGGAGTTTGCATGGGCCGACAAACATCGCTTTACACAAGCTGCAACCTACATGTGGCCCTAACTGAACCATCCTTTGGAAACTTAGAACACTGCATCTTACCCAAAATACAACCTTCACAAACATGTTTGATAGGTGCTTCAAGAGGTGGCAAAGAAGCAACCATATCAGATTTTTGCAAATGCAGTAAACTGACAAAATTCAAATGCCCAAAACGTGCATGCCAAGGTTTTGCATATGCAATGACCTTAGAATCTACAACTGCATTTGAAAATTTTTTCCCACACTTTTCATACAAAATGAGCTTATACAACCCACGACATAAAATGCCCGATGCAACAATTTCATCACCAAAACTGAGATCATGAACTGTACATCTATCATCCACAAATTTCACAATAAGACCAAGTATAGCAAGTGAAGATACAGACAAAAGATTCTTCTTGATCCGTTGTACATAAAGTTCATCAACAAGTGTGAAAGAACTGCCATTCGCAGCAGTCAGCACAATCTTTCCAACTCTTTTAATAGGATAAGAGACATTTTTGGCACAAGTGACTGAATTCCCATGAGGGACATCCTTAAGAGAGGTAAACAAGTGACGATGAGAGGTAATGTGCTTTGTAGCACACTATCAAAGTACCACACTTGAGCATCTGCAACATTTGACAAACATGCATCATGGACAGTAGGATGATAAGCGCACTCTACACTAAAAGCCCATTCTGCATCAACATCAACATCACAGTCTCCTTTCACAGAAGACTCAACAATAGCTTCATTTGTAGTGGAACCAACCTCTTTCTTCTTAGCCTCTTTGGCCTTTAACTTGGGACACTACTTGATCAAGTGATCATTAGCTTTACAATATGGCAACACATCTTCTTTTTTCCCTTATCACCATAATTTGCAGACAAGTTGCTTCCAGCCAAAGCATTAGGAACATGTGATTTATCACTCACAGAAGAACCATGAGAAGTGGCAACATTATTGTTACCACCTTTTCTTTGAGCAGTAATAAAGGCCTATTCAACTGCACGCTATCTAGTCCTATTTTTATGGAAAGTGACTCTTGCAACAACAATGTGCATAATGCATCAAACTTGACAACTTAAGGATTTCCTTGGGTCATAAGTCTCCAAGTACTAGCAAAAGTGTGGTAAGAATCTGTCAAGGCATCAAGAACAGTGTGCACCTGCAAAAATAAGTTGCTCATTGACATCCTTGACACCAATAAGGAAAGTTTCCATGTCATCTTCCTCATGTATAATCTTCGACTCTAGCTCTTTATGTAGCAATGCAACTTTTGCCTCATTGCGACTTGCATAAAGACCAACCAGAATATCCCAAGCCTGTTTTGTAGATTTTGTTGAACGAATGTGGGGAGTGATAGTGCGCTTCACAAACAATGCAATCAATGCATGAGCCTGCACATATTTTACATCTCAATGAGCTTGCTCAGCCATAGGAAAAATAGCTCTGGTAGTAGAAATCTTGCCGACAAACCTGCAACATCCTCAACATCGCCGACATCCTCAGAACTAGGACGTACATCAATGCACTGCACAATGTTCCAAACACCCTTTGACATAAGGACATACTGCATCATGTAATCCTACATAGGGTAATTGTCCCTATCCAATATGTCCTCAACAACAAACATATTGAACACATCTGTGTTGTTGTCGGCCATGGCGTATGCTTGCACCTGATGTGAGAACTGCCCGAAACGAGGAGAAATGAAGCGGGAACAATACATGCTATATAGCACAAATCGTAGAAGACTATAAGGAACCGGTTATGCAGTAAACACCATTAATAGTAATTTTACACAAAATGACAAAATAGCTTGCAAGTATTGCTTGTAGTAGAAACGGAGGCCGAAATGAGCCCAAATAAAAAATCTGAGCAGACTGAGCTCTACGATAAGTCCCAAAATATTTGTTGACCTACTGACGCTCGCCAAAGCTCACAAAATTTGGTGAAAGTGAGTAGGCGTGTGCTGGAGCTGCCGGTGACTAAGCCCAGGAGGATGCAATCTGCTCTGATACCAATTGTTGGAATTAGGGTTGCAAGAAAACACATACATGTTGGAGAAGACGAAAGAAGGTCAAGGCACACAATAGAGAGTGTATTACTTAGTATGCAATGGAAAAATTAGATAGCCCTAGAGTGGTGGATGTATATAAAATGCACAGGGGGAAAAACCTCCTAGTGAGAGAAAAAAGTGCCCCGACGGTCCTAAGTGTGTTCACACACATCACTACCACATGTATATGGTAACATCCACTTAGCCATAAAACATTGATAGTGAGGTCCTTTATGGGCTCGCCTACAAAGGGCTTAGCAATCAATGAGTTGAGTGATTGCCACTTAGGACTACTACCAACAAAAGTCCTACCACCCTCTTGGTCCATCAATGCATAGGGTTGGGTCGGTCTGGAGTTGTTGTGGTTGACAATGTGAGGTTGTTGTTGAGGCAATCGATTTTTAGTGTAGTGCTACGAGCTTATGTGATTGCTATGAGCTTGCCATGCTGGAGCCGCTTGAAATAGTGGCCCCACCTTTTTATAATAAGCCTATTTACAGAAGTAATGCCTTGGAGGTGGTTTCCATGATGAGAAGGAAAGTAACTATTTTAAAAAAAATAAGAAAATTCTTCAAACTCCCACTCCAATTTATCTCTCTCTTACAAAACCCAATCATGTCTACATGCATCCTTGTTTCTTCAAGTATTTCTACAATTTGGGTATGCTTTGGATTATTTCATGGTCAACCATGCATGACATAGGTATACTAATAGTATACATCGGGCAAAGAGATAGATTCTTACATTTAATTTACATAGCTTACACTAATTTTTATATACCAAAAAGAAGATGGAGACTCTAATAAGTCCAAATAGACACCATCTATTTTGTGCGATTAACATGCATTTATATAGAAGCTTAATCAATCAAAGGTATATGCAGGAAGAAGAAGAGAAAAAAAATCTAAAAGTAAAAATACTTAGATTTGATAACCAAGATGAACTATCCTAGCATAACCTTGGGCTTTGAAAGTTGAAACCATTGCAATAGCCAGCGGCAAAACGTCCTAACATAATACACAAAACTGTGTGCATATAAGTGATCGTACTGACGAATGTGCACACCTAGAGATATACACAAGCTAGCATAAGCAGAATCGAACAGAGATAGAGAGAGCAATATGTCACCTCTAAGATGGGAGAGCTATCCATACACACAGGCAAAGACTATTTCCTAGACATGGGTCCTTCAATGAAATAAATAAATAAAGAGAGAGAGAGAGAGAGAGAGAGAGAGAGAGAGAGAGAGAGAGTTTTTAAAAATACAGATGTCTCTATTATTAATGACAAAGCCTTATCTGTGAGAACTTAACATCCTCTGTTAAATTTCAAGAGATAATCCAACAATCTAAATTGCTTTTCACCTAGCAACCCTACAATAAATATTTGTTATGTACCATAAATGCTATTATTGGGACCATTACACTTGCAAGTTTGGATTAACAATGAATAGAAGGTGTCGTGTCAGAAATGTAAACAAAATTTTTATTTTTTAAGCATCCACAACACACCTCCACATACATCAGGTAGAGTCTCACATGGTTGTTTTGTCGTTTGTTCCAAGTATATATATGAGGAGTAATGGAATGCTTAATAGAGAGCCTATGTATATGTACCATCCCAATGAGCTTGTAACCAGTGGGCAAAATAACTCTATCAATAAAATTGTTAAAACTTGCACCATTCTCTAGAACTCTTGTATTCATAGAAAGCAAACATATATCAACACCTTACACAATGTTCCATATGCCCTTTGCAACCGAAACATGTTGCATCGTACAAAGCCATAGTACGTAGTCGTCTCCATCTAATTTGTCCTTCACATAAAGCGTGCAAAACATTTGTGATCTACGACCAATGATTACATATAACACAAATATATATTATAGGAAAAAAACTACACCAAACCATTGTATGATTTAAAGCCCATTCCATCCGAAGACTACAAGTGGCTATTTTGCAGCAGAAAGTTTCACTATTAACTTTAGGTTTGTGTTTGAGCCCTTTAAATGGCTTGGCACCTCATCTTATAATTTAAGAATCACTAATTTTCAAGAAACCATGAGCATATGGAGAAATATTTTAGTATCGCCAAAAAAGTGCAAAATAAAAATTTACAATTTGTTAAAAATAGTAATAAGCCACAAAATTGGCTTTTAAATTTGACAACAACAATGTTTTTGAAACAAGATCACAATCTTTTTCTTAAAAATAGTATACATATTCAACTATTTTTCAAAAAAATTTCAATGTGTTTTGAAAGTCTTTAAGGGACCAAATAAGATATCAAACCTAAGATAAAAAGGCTTATGGGGAGATTGAACCTATCTGTATATATAGGCTAGTCAATGCTTAAATATTTTACCTCTCTGAATAGTTTTGGGAAGAGTCTCCCTCTCAAAAGCAAAGTTACCTTGAATTTAGTGTTGGGCAAGAGGAGAATTCTTGTGGAGAGCTTGGTAATTGAAAAACTTGATTGTTTTTTAAGTTTTGAAACAAGATGTAAAATCTCTTCTTTCTCAAAAATTTTCTTGGATAAGAAAAAGTTAGTTGGGCTACACAAAGCACTTTGGAAGATACACATCCTGATAAACATAATGGTTCACCATTTAGCTCTTTACATGTTTGATTGCATCACACTTGAACAATTGAGAGAAGGAATTAGCAAACGAACTAACCTTGTGTGGTGGAAGCCCATGCCTTTAACGTAGAGGCTCAAGTGAGGGCCCCCCTTAAGCCCTATATGATGTATAGAGACGATACTTGATACTTGATACTTCATCCTCTATTGGTGATAGGGGCATATCAGGCCATGACAATGGAAAGTTGGGCAGCCTCCTTTACTCGGCTCTCTAATCACAAGAAGTTTTGAACAAATTCTCACAATAATACCCACATTGTGACTTACCTCAACATCATGAGCTTCTGTGAGGGAGGCACCGCATACCTAGCTAGGTACGATTGGGGGCAAGGGACTGCCGGCCCGGTGGTCCCTTGCCGCAATTGTCCATCGGGCCGACAGTCCCCTGCCCCCAATCGTACCTAGCTAGGTATGTAGTGCCTCTCGAGTAGAAGCTCATGATGTTATGCATTGTATGAAAAACATTGAAAAAAGCTCCGTTTTCTTACTTGAGAGAATTTCCAATTCTTCTTGTGAATGAAGGCACATGGCCATCTCAGCAAGGCCTTCTGCTGCTCGTTCCAGTGTGAAACCGGCCTTGGTCATGCCTCTTTCTCTCATTTGCTTTTCCGCAAGCGTACAAAAGCATTAAGAATACGAATGTAGGACGGTGGGGGCCGTCTATCCTTCCTTTACACATTGACTGTATAGGTCGTCGTTCATACTGCTGTGATCTGTCGCTGGTGGGTTGTCCCAATCCGCACGAGCTACACAAATTGGCCACTGGCACTCTCGCTACCCCTACAGGGGACTACGGTACTACTGCCCTTTCCACCTCTCGAGTCTCCGGTTACATCTACAGACGCGCAATGTAGACATATCACAAATCTACGCCTAAAATGAGTGTGCTTACGGATTCTTTACCTGCTCGTACTTTTCCACATGTTGCATGCAAATCCCTTTTAAACCTTCACTTGACACCACCAGTGTTGGGGAAAGTCTTTCTTCCTTGCCGGCCGGCTTTCCTCAACCAGGAAATACAAGTAGACAATCAGGATTTTTCAACGATTTTCTAGTATAATTTATTGGTTTTTTTCCCCTTAACCATCAATTGCAACCGACCAATCTTGATTTTCAACGGCCCCAAGGCTAATTCACAAGAAGATTTAGAAATTTTCTCATGTAGGAAAACGGAGTCTTTTTCAATGTTTTTCATACAATGCATAACATCATGAGCTTCTGCTCGAGAGAAACCGCATACCTAGCTAGGTACGATTGGGGACAGGGGACCACCGGCCCCCCCATCGGGTCGACAGTCCGTTGCCCCCAATCGTACCTAGCTAGGTATGCAGTGCCTCCCTCACAAAAGCTTATGATGTTGAGGTAAGTCACAATGTGTCCAAAACTTCTTGTGTAAGTTGAGGCACAACTTTCCCGAACGTTGCTTGGCACTATTTATAAGATCTTAGATGGCATCATGTTATTCACGAATATGAAACTCACAAACAACTTTCCATCAAATAAGAGTCAAAGAGTCTTGGCGAGCTCATAGGTCTTTGAGCCTACAACTCTCACTAGATATCAGGCTGTTGAGGAAGTGGCTCCCTCAAGAGTCTTCCATGTATTGCATAGGATGACTTGTTGGGCCAATTAGTAGGTCACTTGCTCCCACACTTGTATTTTTTCTAGTCTCTTAGAAATGGGTGCAATCAAGGTGCTTATTCACAAAAACTATTTGAGAGATTGAACATTATGCCAAAGCACCCTGATGGGTGCATGCATGTAGAGGCCATTGCTTTACCATCTAGCCTAACCAACAACATTTGCAACAAGTGAGGCTCAAGCAGCTGTCAACCCTTAGCACTATCTAGATGGCTTAAGAGGACACCCTTGGTACATGGATGTGAAGGCAAATGAGAAGGTAGCGCTCATTTTGTCTCAAGAAGCAACTCTATAGTTAACATGGCATACCCCAATGGAAGCACAACAAGAGGTCTCACCCAATTTTCCTACTACAAGGGACAATGAATTGTGCCAAGGAAAGGTGCCAAGCACAAATCCAAGAAGTAGTGTGCTTCATTGTAAGAGGCTTTGCCATAGCCATTGATATCGAACTTTATGTAGTGTCTCTACTTTATCAATCACTTGGATGTAATTTTGCTACTAATTTCAATAAAAAAGAACACGTTGTCCTGGAACAAGGTGAGGACTCATGTTGGCACTTTGAAACAAAAGAAGTACTGACCCAAATGAAGGGACCATTTACAAACTCAAATTGTCTTTTAAAAGGAAAAAAAAGGTTGAAAAGGAAGTCACGAGGCTCTTTAATGAGGGACCCATTTACAAGCTAAAAGATATAGAACTGGTATACACCCAAAAATGGGCCTTCTTCTCTAAGGCATGTTCTAACATGCCAATAAAGAAAAGACACATAGAAATGGTATACATCCTTATGCCAATCTCTTTGCTATGTCCATGTTGGCATTTATGGCAGAAAAAGGTTCAATGCTTCAGAAGTCCCCAAATGAAACACCACAAGAGATTTATTTTTGCTTCAAAAGAAATTAAAAAAATTAATGTGAGTTAGGAAAATAACATTGTCACCCCTTTTTAATAGATACTTTTGTGTAGTTCAAATATAATAATTCCTTATGTGATAATATTTTGATCACTTGGAAATGACTGCCCCAAAAGTAAACCAAAATTAAGTTCAATATATAAATGGTGCAATGAAGCTTTTAAGGAGAAGAGAAAACCAAGTTGGCACATTCCTCGGACAACGACAACTTCTGCTAGAAGGATGCGAATAAAATGGCAATGCAACATAATCTAAATCTATGAAAGACTATTGATCAATAGAATCTTAGAATTTCTGTACAATTGTTTAATGCCTATTGTTGGGACATAGCTCGATTGCAAACCTTTGCATTGGCTAAATGACAGAATTGTTGAGCTTCCAAAAACACTGGGAACTTATGACAAGCTAATTTATAAACGGATTGGTTCACTCCACTCATTAAACTGAGGAGTGTGAATGGGTCAGAAGAGAAGTGGTTGCAGTGTATCTACTAACATAATATGGCGGAAGGGGGAGCCCTTTACACGTGTCGCAATCTGCGACTTGAAGGCTAATGTCCAAAACAAAAACAACCCCCTTTGCATGCGATAAAGAGGGAGAGAGGGGGAGAGAGAGCGGCCGGCCGTACTAGTAAACAATATTGAGGAGATAAAATGGCCAAGCTCAATGAAGATATTCACTTGGAAGGTACTGCGCATGGTGATCCCAATAAGGAATAAGAGAAGTGGTTGAAGTGTATAAACAATATTGAGGAGATAAAATGGTCAAGCTCAATGAAAATATTCACTTGGAACGTACTGTGCAGGGCGATCCCAATAAGGAATAAGGATCTTGCTAGAGGTATTGACATTGATACTACCTCTGGGTGCAAAGTAGCTTCAGAGGATCCCTTGCATTTGTTTAAAGAGTGCCCGTCCTTGCGGGGTCTTGCGGCCAACATCTACAAATGACTACAAAGGACGTGGAATATACTCTTCTTTAGGAATGATTTGGTTATGGGAGGGAGAAGATGTTAGAAGTAAGCAATTTTGGTGTACATACAAATCACCAAATACTACTATCTGAGGCAAGATTGGAAAACTCATAACCTTCAAGTCTTTGAGAAAGAATTATGGTAGCTCAATTCAATGATATCGTGCATGAAAGCACTCAACTTGCATATTTAATAGGGTCAAGAGTAAGGTCAGCTACGCAAGTTGAATAATGAAAATATTCATTAAGGTGCATCGCCAACTTAAGTGATGTCCACTAGGGGAGTTCAAACCATGGAGTTTTGGCTAGGTCTACTAGATAAGGAAAAACAGGGTCTCTCGCTTATGAACTATAAATTTTGACCTTATAATGTCATGAGAGGCTTTTCATTTTTGACACTATCAGTGTTGTCCCTTCCTTTTGCGTTACAAATCTTTTAATAGGTATTTACTCCTTCAAAATTATAGAGACCATGTCTATTGACTTTCCAATGTTACGTCCCTTCCCTTTTGCGTTACAAATCTTTTGATATGTATTACTCCTTCTAAGCTTCAGATACCCATGTCTATCGACTTTCCAATGTTACAAGGGTTATGTAGAGCATACAAAGTCGTTTGACTATCCAATGCCATGAGGCTTTTCATTTTCTACACTATCCCTTCCCTTTTGTATTACATTTTGACATGCATTTATTTCTTTGAAATTGTAGAGACCTACTCACTTGGAAAGTTGGAAATCCAAATGTGTGAACAAGGGCTAAGATAAAAGAAAAATAATGATGTCAAAAAGCAAGGGGGTTAGTTTGGTTTGGGCGCTTCACATCAAGGCAGGCATGGTACACATTCCAACATACCACCATTTATAGGTCACCTTTGTAGTGCAAATGGTTGATCCAACCCACATCTAAGATTAGGTTCCACCATCATAGCAAGGACACCCTTTTTTTCCTTATGTGCACAATCATGCATTTACAAAGGGGCTTGGTTGTGTTTTTGTATAGGATATAGAAGGTAGTAAAACATCACTTTTTGATGGGAACAAGGACATAAATTCTCCATCTTTAAGCATTATAAATAAAAGAATGACGATTCTTTTCAGCATTGCCTACTCTTTGAAACTCTATTTGTCTCTCTATATTTGCATTTCCTTTTGTTTCTTGTTATGTAATAACTTGAATATGAAACATGAAGCAAAGCATGTAGTAGGAGGCAAAGCATGTTGGACTTGCTTTAATGGAGCTGAGTGGTCACATGTAATCACAAAGGTATAAGCACCCATATATCACATGAATGTTTATGAAATTGATTGAAAAGAGAAATTTATTACTAGAATACACTATCCATTATGTAAATTGATGTGAAAATAATAATAACAACAACAATAATAATAATTCTTTTTCACTATTTGCAACTCATGCATCTTCTCAGTGTAGCTGGGGCTCTTTATCTATGTGGCCATATAGTCAAAGGTATTTTAAGAATATTGTTGTGGTCTTTATTAGTGACACAAGTAGAAAGCTTGAAATGGTCAGTTGTAACCCCATACCTAGCTACATGGGCATGATCAACTAAATTAGCTGAAATTGTATAAAGAACATTATTGGGGAGAAAATTTTGCTTTGATATTCATAAAGACTATAAAAGACATGACGTGTTGATTGAGATAATGTTCAAGGATCATGAATATTTCTTGCCTACATTTATAATTGGCATATGGTAGTGGATATAAGTATCTTTGTTGGTGATACTAGCTCTGTCTACCAAGGGTGATGAATTTTTTTCTTGTAGGCTCATTGACTAATGTTTTCACCTTGACCATTGTATTGGAAAATTCACTAAACTAGAGTTTTCATATTGTAAATTTTAAATAAAATTATAATATTGTAGTATTATAGTACTTTCACTCATGTCAAAGAGAACTCTTGTATCCTTAGTAAAGTGAAGGAAGAAGAAGATGTTAGCTCCATCTCTATGAATGCTCTTTCATGTGTGTGTCTATGTGCATATGCATTCTTGCAAGACCTTGTAAACAAGGTCTATTTGGAAGACCCCCCAAAAACATGAGTTTTACAAAATACCACTTTTTGGATTATTTTGAAGCCTAAACATATCCTTCTTAGATAATACCCTTCTATGTGTGAAAATGAAATTTGAGGAGTTAAAATTTTCTTTCTATTAAATCCCACATGATACTCTTATGTAGACCTACATGACCCACTGAGACTTGTAGACCTCCTTAAGAACTCTGAAGGCATTAGAAAGTATCCATCTTGCAGTGAGGTGCATTTTATCAAATATTGTGTTCTCTCAAGATTTGCAATAGTTCTTTAAAGTAAGCTGGTTGTGAATCCAAATTTCATGTCAAAGTGCTTTGATCTTCCTAATATCATATTTGCAAAATAAAGATTGCTTATTCTAATGATTTTAATTTTTACAAATCTTTAGTTTTGTGCTACAAGTAGTGTTAAGTATGGAGCCTGAGTTACCCTTGTAATTTTTTGTGGGTAAAAGCGCACATTTGTAAGGCCCCCATTATGAGGAGAAGTCATCGTGTGTAAAGGAAAATCATTCGTCGGAAACAAAAATTTTCATGGCAAAAAATCAGGGGCAACTTTTGGGGCCTTGGGGGCTTCTGTCCCCGAGACTTTTTTTTTCCTCGCCAGAATATTTCTTTTCGTCGGAATATTATGGCCGGACAGCGGCCGGAAAACAACCGTCGGCGGTTGGCCGGTGGTCGGAAGTCAATGGTCGGTGGCCGGTGACCGAATTCAAAAGCGGACTTGTCTTCTCAAGGGCGGCCACACATGGGCGGATTGGAGGGTCCGATTTGGACTTATCTACACAAGGGCGGCTACACATGGTTGCCTCTCATGAGAGAGGGCAGCCCTTTTGGCCTATAAAAGGAGGCCATTTCTGCACACATTTCATATTGTGTGAAGTTGATGCAACAAGGTGAGTGTGAGGTGGTGAGAGTGAAGCAAGACGGGAGATCCATTAAGGGTATAATCCCTTTGTAAACTACTTCTTGTTTTGAAGTACTAAAGCCATTGAGTGGCTGCTTTCCCGTGGACATAGCCCACATTGGGTGAACCACGTATATCGTGTGTACTCTCTCTCTCTCTCTCTCTCTCTCTCTCTCTACTCTATAATCTCGTGTATGTGAAATCTATCTCTCTCCATGAAGTAATCTACTCAAATATCTATTTAGCTACGTCTTATTTCCTAACAACTGGTATCAGAGCAATTGCTCGTAGCTAAATTATCTCAAGGAAAGGATTCTTTGAATTGAGTGGGAGTTATGGCGGAGGAAGGGAAGCTCAAGATTGAGAAGTTCAACGACAAAAACTACCAACATTGGAAGATGCAGATTGAAGACTATCTCTACCAGAAGGACCTCTATTTGCCACTAGGCGGTCTTGCGAAGAAGCCCGCAACAATGGCAGATGAAGCATGGATTGTTCTTGATCAAAAGGCACTGGGAACAATCCGGTTAAGCTTGGCGTCAACGGTGGCCTTCAATGTTTTGGAGATGAAGACCACGGAGGACTTGATGAAGTCACTTGACGACTTCTACGAGAAACCATCGGCATCCAATAAGGTATTTCTTATGAAGCGCTTGTTCAATCTAAAGATGACAGAGAATGGTTCAGTTGCAGAACACCTAAATGACTTTAACACAAACATAAGTCAACTTCGATCGGTGAAAATCAATTTCGATGACGAAGTGCGAGCTCTCCTTATACTATCATCTCTACCGGATAGTTGGGATAACCTTGTAATGGCTGTAAGTAATTATATCTCTGGTACAAATACTCTTAAGTTTGATGATGTTGTGGGTGTTCTCCTAAGCGAGGAAATACGAAGGAGAAGCACAGGAGAATCATCAAGTGCTGCATTGTCAGTGAAAACAAGAGGAAGGCCTAAGGAGAGGTTCAAAAGCCAAAAGGGTCATGATTGCTCAAGACGGAGCAAGTCACGCACAAAGTCAGTTCTTGAATGTTGGAACTGCGGCAAGAAGGGCCATGTCAAGAAGGATTGCTGGTCCAAGAAGAAGAAGGAGACTGAGTCTCAAGACAACAAGCCAACATCGGAGGCCAATGTGGCAGGTAAAGTAGAGCAAGATGCTCTAATTCTCTCATTAGACAATGTGTCTAATTCCTGGATAGTAGATTCCGGGGCTTCATTCCATGCGACACCACACAAGCAACATTTCCAAGACTACACCAAAGGTAATTTTGGGTATGTATACTTGGGAGATGATGAAGCTTGTGAGATTGTCGGCAAAGGTATAGTTTCTGTCAAAACTGCTAACGGAAATGAATGGAATCTTAAAGATGTTAGGCATGTTCCTTCTCTTCGCAAAAAATTGATCTCTACAGGACAATTGGACGATGAAGGTCACAAAATTTCATTCGGAAACAAACGGTGGAAGATCTCAAAGGGATATTTGGTGGTTGCCAAGGGAGAAAAAGTCGGTACACTTTACTTGTGTACTGTTAGCACGCAACCTTCAGCTTGTGCAGTAACTACAGAAATTGACAGTGCGGTGTGGCACTACCGACTTGGGCATATGAGTGCCAAAGGAATGCAAATCCTTCAAACAAAGAAGCTTCTACCAGGTTTGAAAGAAGTGGACTTAGAGTTCTGTGAAGATTGTGTTTATGGTAAACAAAAGAGGGTAAAATTTTAAAAATCAGAAAATGAAAGAAAAAATAAAAAACTTGAGTTGGTTCATTCTGATGTTTGGGGTCCTGCAAGTACACCATCACTTGGTGGCTCATTGTACTATGTAACATTCATAGACGATGCGTCTAGAAAAACATGGGTTTATGTCATGAAGAATAAATCCGATGTATTTTCCATATTTCAAAGGTGGAAAGCCTTTGTGGAGAATGAAACAGGTACCAAGGTTAAATGCCTCAGATCCGACAATGGAAGCGAATATTGCAGCCAAGCTTTTGAAAGCTTTTGTTCTAGCAATGGCATTCGGAGGCAAAGGACAACCCCAAGGACACCTCAACAAAATGGGATTTTGGCAAGGATGAACAGGACAATCATGGAGCGAGCACGAAGCATGCGGCTACATGCAGGCCTACCTCTTGAGCTTTGGGCGGAAGCTGTAAGTACGTCTGTGTACTTAATCAATCGGTCACCCTCAACGGCATTGGATGGGGGAGTTTCAGAAGAGGCATGGACAGGTAAACCGGTGAATTATGCATTTCTCAAAGTGTTTGGGTGTGAGGCTTTCATGCACATAGATAGAAGCCTAAGATCAAAGCTAGATGCAAAGTCTAAAAAGTGTTTCTTCATTGGATATGGAGAAGGTGACTTTGGGTATCGCCTATGGAATCCTGAAGATGGTAAAATCTTAAGGAGTAGGGATGTAATTTTTAACGAACAAAATATGTACAAAGATTACTTGGAAAGAAAACAAACAAAAGAAACAGGTGATGAGTACATGGAGCTTGAGGACGGTGAAGACTCAAGGACTGCAAACGGTGACAATGCGCAACAACGTCAACCAAATGAGGAGCCTCAACCTATTCCCCGAAGATCTACAAGAGCAAGTAGACCTCCAGAAAGGTTTGTTCCTTCCTTCAACCATCTCTTGATCTCAGATTCTGGAGAGCCAGAATCATACAAAGAAGCTATGCAACATGAATCCAAAGAAGAATGGACGAAGAGCATGCAAGTGGAGATGGACTCACTACATCGCAACCAAACATGGGAGTTGGTTGACTTGCCTAAAGGTAAGCGGGCACTTCAAAACAAATAGGTGTACAAGCTGAAGGAAGAAGAAGGTGGGAAGAAAAGGTACAAGTTTAGGCTTGTGGTAAAAGGGTTTTCTCAAAAGAAAGGTATTGACTTCAATGAAATATTTTCTCCTGTTGTAAAAATGAACTCAATTAAGCTTGTCTTAAGCCTTGTGGCTGCTCATGATCTAAATCTCGAGCAAATGGATGTAAATACGGCATTCCCTCACGGTGACTTAGAGGAGGAAATCTACATGCTTCAACCAAAGGGGTATGAAGTAAAAGGTAAGGAGAAAATGGTTTGCAGATTAAAGAAGAGCTTGTATGGTTTAAAACAAGCATAAAGACAATGGTACTTGAAGTTTGATCGATGGATGTTGGATCATGGATTCACAAGATGCAACTCGGATCACTGCGTCTACACGAAGAATTTGGGAGATGGGAAATTCATCATCCGAATGTTGTATGTTGATGACATGTTGATTGCAAGTGCTAACATGCAGGACATCAAAGACCTAAAAGAGGAGCTGTCTAAATCTTTTTCAATGAAAGATTTAGGTGCTGCAAAGAGGATACTTGGTATGAAAATATCAAGGGACAGGACGAAGAAGACAATAAAGCTATCTCAAGCAGATTACATCAAGAAGGTACTAGGAAGGTTTGCAATGCAAAATGCAAAACCAGTTTCTACACCTTTGGCTGGTCATTTTAAACTAACGAAGGATATGTGTCCAAAGACACAAGAGGAGATAGCCTATATGTCTAAAGTTCCATATGCTGCAGCGGTAGGTTCTCTAATGTATGCTATGGTCTGGACAAGGCCAGACATTGCACATGCAGTGGGAGTTTTGAGTAGGTTCATGGACAACCCAGGTAAAGAGCATTGGCAAGCTGTGAAGTGGATACTTAGGTATCTAAAAGGGACAAAAACAAATGCTTTGTGTTTTGGAGGAACTGATATTTTTCTAGAAGGGTATGCTGATGCAGATATGGCAGGTGACAAAGATACTCGAAGGAGCACTACTGGCTATGTGTTCACGGTTGGAGGCACAGCAGTAAGCTGGGCTTCAAAGCTGCAGAAAGTGGTTTCACTTTCTACCACGGAAGTAGAGTATGTAGCAATGACGAAGGCAAGCAAAGAAATTCTGTGGCTTCACAGATTCTTAAAAGAGCTTGGATTCAAACAAGACAATTGTGTCTTGTACAGTGATAGCCAAAGCGCTATCCATCTTGCAAAGAACTCAGCGTTTCATTCAAGGACAAAGCACATTGAGGTGAGATATCACTTCATACGCACTCTTTTGGAAGAGGGACAGCTAAAGCTAGGAAATGTGCATACAAGTGAAAATCCTGCAGACATGTTTACAAAGGTGGTCAACAAGGAGAAGTTGAGCTTTTGCTCATCTTCAATCGGCATTCAAGGATAAGAAGCCGGGATGGAAAGCAGTCACAGGTTTGGTTTGGAGATCAGTCTCCAAGTGGGAGATTGTTAAGTATGGAGCCTGATTTACCCTTGTAATTTTCTGTGGGTAAAAGCGCACATTTGTAAGGCCCCACTTTTTTTCCCTCGCCAGAATATTCCTTTTCGTCGGAATATTATGGCTGGCCGACGGCCGGAAAGTGGTCGGAAAACAACCGTCGGCGGTTAGCCGATGGCCGGTAGTCAATGGCCGGTGGCCGATGGTCGGAAGTCAATGGACGGTGGTTGGTGGCCGAATTCAATGGCCGGTGGCCGAATTCAAAAGCGGACTTGTCTTCTCAAGGGCAGCCACACATGGGCGGATTGGAGGGTCCGATTTGGACTTATCTACACAAGGGCGGCTACACATGGTTGCCTCTCATGAGGAGGGCAGCCCTTTTGGCCTATAAAAGGAGGCCATTTCTGCACACATTTCATATTGTGTGAAGTTGATGCAACAAGGTGAGTGTGAGGTGGTGAGAGTGAAGCAAGGCGGGAGCTCCATTAAGGGTATAATCCCTTTGTAAACTACTTCTTGTTTTGAAGTACTAAAGCCATTGAGTGGCTGCTTTCCTGTGGACGTAGCCCACTTTGGGTGAACCACGTATATCGTGTGTACTCTCTCTCTCTCTCTCTCTCTACTCTATAATCTCGTGTATGTGAAATCTATCTCTCTCCATTAAGTAATCTACTCAAATATCTATTTAGCTACGTCTTATTTCCTAACAAGTAGTTTGCTTGGTGTTATAATACTAATCATTGGTGTGATACAATATACCATGTGTGTGATTTACATCCTTAATCACAAGCAATGACATTCTTAATTTATTTTGAGATCGTTTCGCATTCATGAAAAATGAACTTAGTACGTACATTACTATAGGCATCATAAATCCAGTCAATTTTGAGGATTGTTACTAGTAGCAATGATATCAATTTTACATCTTAGATAATAGATTACAATTGAAAGGCTACTTGAATTGAAATATAGTATTGTTCATTTGATGCATTTTTGAAAAGGTTTTGTCAAAGAATATTTTGTGTTCACTCATTGAGTGTTTTTAAATAGTGGATATTGTGGAAGTGGAAGAAGGACAATGCTCATTTACTAGACAAATAGGTTATCTCTTTTGTCGGTTTGGAAGAGAATCAAGGAAATTTGAGAGGTAGTCTTGGAGAGATTCCAAAAGTTCCAACACTTAGCCTAGAACATCAAAATGAGAAAAAAGGCCATCAATACAAGTAGCGTAGCACATACTATGATGCCACAATCAAGAGGACATAGTAGGCATTCTCATCAGCATAATGACAATGATAAGGATAGGAAGAACATACAACATAGACAAAGAGATGTTGACGATTACACTATGGAGGAGTACACAAAAGCAATTACTATAGATAAATGACTAAGTTGAAAGAGTTCTCTTGAAACAAAATATGTGATGGAATTAAAACTCCATTTGCTAACACTAAGAGGAGGCAATAGAGCTAATCCAGACATGCATATTCAAGCATTTGAGAAATGGAAGATAAAGTGTTAAAGTCAAGATGGTAGTTTGGATAGAGAGATAGTGATATTTGTTTGAATATTTGAGTGGACACAATGGATGTGTGCTGCTAAAAACTTCATTTTAACTAAATTCTATGATGATGAAGGCTACACATTAGTTGCATTTCAAGTAATTGTGTGTATTGAATAACATGATGATGGGGCTATACAAGCCAAGACAATGGGATTGTATGAGACGAGGAGACATCTAGATTTTAGATACACAGTGAAGTCTCCATTCTAAATATTGGACCACCAAATATATACAAAACTCATTTCACAATGCTAGTGAGTTTGACTAAAAAAAGAGCAGATTATATCCAAAGTTTTAAGACACGATGGTGAGGATATATTTTTTGACTTTCCAAGCTAAAAATAAAAAAGACAATAAAGGTATAGAGCACAAATTTAGAGAAAAGATAAAATTATGCCACCCACAAAGAGGAAACTATGATGGTGAATGCGTGAGATCTATGTAAAAGACAAAGTAACCAATTAGGACTTGACATAATTAATGACACCTTGAGACAACAAGACAAAAAGTGTTAAGGAACCCAAAATGCTAAATTTGAAACCAGTAAATCAATCTAGAAAGATTTTAAAAGGATTCTGAAAGAAGTCTAGATTATGAAAATTGAAATTGAGGACAAAAAGCAAAAGGCAAATCTAGAGTGCCTTTCAAAAGTTCTATATGTGCATTGAAAGGAAAGTAGAGAAAGAGATAAAAAATCTTAAGGAAGTTACTTTATCTATGAGATCAAGCATACAAAATTCTTCTATGAGATCAAGCATATAAGAAAAGGTGATTTTATCTATGAGATCAAGCATACAAAGTTGTTCTCTTCGATTTTTGTAGTGCCAAAAAACAATGAAAGGCTAAGAGTGAGTGTTAATGTCAAGAAGGGGACCACACCCATCATTTGGAACAACTATCCTCTTTCAATAACTAAGCATGTCTTAGAGAGAGTTAGAGGCAAGGAAGTTTATATGCTCTTAGATGGATTCACTTGCTACAATAACTTAACTGTCCTTCCATACAATAAGCACATTTGGGTATTTGTAGAAAAATGGGTTAACTTTGCATATTGGGTTATGTCATTTGGCTTGACCAATGTGTTTGCAACTTAACAAAGGCTGATGAGTTGCACATTCAAAAATTGGGTTATGTCATTTGGCTTGACCAATGTGTTTGCAACTTAACAAAGGCTGATGAGTTGCACATTCAAAAAATATTGGTGTATTGGACATTATGTGGTCACCATAACAACATATCATGCTTAGAACACACGTCCTCCAAACTTAGGACAATTTGACCTAGCTAGGGCATGTATTATAAAAAAAGTGAGAGAGCTCCTTGGTTGGAATGGGAAATTGATCTATTGGAGACATGCCATGACAAAACATTCTCCTACTTTCTCTCAACACCTACTCTCAACCTCTCTCACACATGAACTAGTTTCCTAAACTTGCTATTTATCTATGCATGCATCAAATGTGAGAGAGATCCTTGGTTGGAATTGGAAGATTGACCTATTGGATACATACCATGCCAAAACATTCTCCTACTTCCTCTCAACACCTACTCTCAACTCTCACGCACACAAACTAGTTTGCTAAACTTGATATTTATCTATGCATGCATGCACGCGCGCGCGCGCGCACACACACACACACACACACACACACACACACGAAATAACATAGATGTCATGCATAGCCATGGAAAGCAAGCATACACATCTACTCTACCCAACACACACACATGCATGGAGATGATTGACTGTGTATATGTGGATAAACCACAAGCACGTAAACCAACCAAGAATGCAAGCACAACAAGATAACTCAACACAAAAATCATCCACGCATCACAAGTGTGCTTAATCACTAAACAAGAAAGAAAAAGCAATTTGAGAGCTAGTGAAGAAGGAGATAAGAGGGAGAAGATGATGGAAACTCCATAGCTAAACTCTCAAGCTCTTTATTTCTTCTCACCCTCACAAAAGGTGAATAGACATTCTACAAATTGAGTTTTATACTTAGGTTACAATACACATCGTTAGGGTGCTCAAAACTAGTGAGCACACTAATTGTATAACTAATCACTTAGGGTGCACTAATTTCATTGCCCTTACAACTTAGAAATTAAGAGCTCAATTAATCATTTACAACTCCGCATTGCAGAATCTACATTGGAAATGGTATTTACAATGGGAGAACTTTATAACTGTTTAGACACACTACCAAAATTGTAGTGTGTCTAAATGGGAGAACTTTAAGACTGTTTAGACACACTACCAAAATTGGGGCAAAAAGGATTACTCTTTTTGACATGAATCCACACCTTGGAGTATGCATCATCATGCTCACATGTACCTTTGCTTTATGTGGAGAGAAGAGAGTTGATCTCAAGGATTCTACTAAGAGCATTAGCTTTATCATCATCATTTGTGATAATAGAGCTTTGCATCATACTCTTGAAGAATCTCAACCCACTTGACCTTTTGACCCTCCAAGTCAGATTGCCGTGTAAACCACTTTATACTTTCATAATCAAACACTATTTCAAATTGAGCACCATATAAATAATGTCATGACGTTTTCAAAGCGTACACTATTGCAAAGAGCTCTCTTTCATACGTAGAATAATTATGTTGTGCAAAATTGACTTTCTTGCTTTCAAAAGCAAATGGCCTTTCTTCTTGTAAAAGAACTACACCAATAGCTCGGTTACCAACATCTACCTCTAGCACAAAAGGTTTCATTGAATCTACAATAGCTAAGATGGGTGCATTAGCTAGAGCAACCTTAAGTGCATCAAAACTCTGATGTCGAGCTTCTCTCCAATGAAATCTTTGCCCTTGGCTTTCGATTGGTCTGTCATAGGAACAACAATATTGACATAGTATTTAACAAAATTAAAATACAAACTTGCAAATCCTAAGAATATCTGGAGCTCTCTCAAGATTTTTGGGGAAGGCTAGTTACAAATGGCATCCACTTTTTATTGATCCATATGTAGGGATGTTGTAAAAATTACATGTCCTAAATAAGGATAAAAAAATCACACATGGATTCCTTAGTATATAATTTGTGTTGCCAAAAAAGATCAAACACTTGCTTCAGATGCACTTACACTAGTATGTCATCAAGGAAAACAATGACAAACTTGCCCATATATGGTTGCAAGACACTATCCACGAGCATCATGAAAGTAGCTGGCGCATTTGTAAAATCTAAATGCATAACCAAAAATTCATAATGTTCAAACATTGTTCAAAAGCAGTTTTAGGTATATCAACAAGCCTAATTCGCACTTGATGAGACATGACCATAGATCTATTTTTGTAAAAAACAAAGACATGGGTAAGTTTATCAAACAATTCATCCATCTATGACAATGGATACTTATTCTTAATAGTAACCGTATTCAGGCCATGGTAATTTATGCACATGTACACACTACTGTCCTTTTCCTTCACCATCAAAATAGGAGAGGCCCATGGTGAAGAACTAAGTTGAATAAAACATATACTAAGGTAGTTAGAAAGCTGACATTCCACCTCAATAGACTCATATGATTCATTCTAGAGGGTGGTTTACTAACATGCTTACTACCTGTAACCACATCTATGCAATATTGCACAAAACATACTGACTACCGGTAACCACATCTATGCGATATTGCACAAAACATGTCGGTGGTATCGGAAGTGGTAAATATTATGGAAACATATCTTTGTATTCAATTAAATTTTTTGTCAATCTACTAGCAACATTTGCTTGTGTCATGGAACTGGATAAAATTATGCATTCTCACAAGCTCGTGTGGCCCAAAAGTTGATTGCTACATAGAGGCCATAATACAACACTCATGAACCGCTTTGGTACGTGTTGCTTCCACAATGGAATAACAAGAAGAGGAATCCAAGGGATGTAATTGCATCATGTGCACAATATTTTCCTTACCTAAGAAACATATTTTCCCTTGTGACAATCCTTTTTGCCATGTCCACTTCCCAAGGAATTAAACCATAGCTTGTCTTTCTTTGCCTTTTCAAATTCCTCACCTGAATTAAGCTCATGAGTTAATTCATTGATGAACCCATATACCTACTAGAAGGCTTCTAGACCCTCTGGCTTGAGGATAACATCTCTATAATGTGAGATATACTCAAACAGTGTCTTATGCTAAACACTTCAGAACCAAGTGAGAAAAATATATCTAGAAATTGACTTTCTAGAAGCAAAATATCCTGCTCAGTCAAGTCACAATACCCACTTAAGGTATTTGTGCCAAGGACATAGAAAATTCCATGGCCCAAAGTACCTTTAATATACTTTACAATACACATGCCCATTTCCAATGAGATTCCCTAGGCTGGTCGGAAAAATTTCTCAACACACCAACTGCAAAACAAGTGTCTGCTCTAGTATTACACAAGAAAATCAAACTTCCCACAAGCTTCCTATACTTCTTGATGTCCAATAAAGGAGAATAATCCTCCATGGAGAGCTTCATATTCACCTCCATTGGCATGCTCACAAGTTTACATTCCATCATCTCAAACGATTTAAGAATTTTGTTGCATACTTTTGCTGAGAGATGAAGATGCCCTTTGTGGATTGCTAACCCTTAATCCCCAAACAATACTAAAAGTCCCAAGATTTTCATTTCAAACTCAGAGCTCAAAATATTTTGAGTTTGTTGAATGAGCTCTTCATGATCATTTGTAAATCTACATACAAGATAACAATGACCTACCTTTGCTTCTCTCTTAGTACATACAAATTTGCATTGAAAGGACTCCTTTTAAAGCCAAGCTTTTCAAAAACCTATCCATCTTGACTTACCATTCTCTTGGCAATTGCTTCAGGCCATATAAAGTCATTTTCAACTTGCAAACCTTACCTTTTGAATGGGGCAACTCAAACCCTCAAGGTTACTCTACATAAACCTCCTCCTTGAGAGGTCCATTCAAAAAGGCAGATACTACATCCATTTGGAAAGCAACCCACCAAAAGATAGCAACAAGAGGAAGTACAAGGTGAATATTGGTCATTTGAGCTGTGGGAGCAAAGGTTTCACTCAGATCAATTCACTCATATCAAACTCTTCAATTTTTGAGAAACCTTGTTTTATTAACCTTGTTTTGCACTTTTCCAATGAGCCATTAGCCTTTTGTTTGACTTTGTAAACCAATTTGGTGCCGATGACCTTCTTTTTTGATGGCTGATCCACTATTCATCATGTGGTGTTCTCTGTTATAAGTTGTCATACTCTGACTGTATAGCTTCTTTCCACTTTGGATCAGCCAGTGGATTCTTTTGATGGAGGATTGCTCCTTTACAAATCCCACAATTTTAGTCATTAGGGTCATGTTAAAGATGTGATCAGAGGCTTGTTTTTGCTCATCTATTCTCTTTGAACTTTGCAAACCATCTTCTGCTTCACGAGGATTGTGAGCATGAGGATTTGGATCATCAAAGATCTATTGAGCCCACTTTGGTAGTGGATTCTCTTGTGATGCTACAACATGTTGGTTAGTTTTCTTTGAGTTGTCATCATCAGTCAACCCCTCCTCAATTTTTACCTGGCTTTGGCACAAGTTGGATTATTTCTTCATTTGATGAGAAAGTGGACATACCTATTTTCTCCACAGAATGTGGCCTTTCTTCAAATACCACATCACAACAACTAGTGAGTATCTTCTTTGCATTTGGATTATATAGTATGTATGCCTTAGACTCTTCACTATATCCTATCAATACACGCTTATTGATTTTGGCTTCTAATTTTGTTCTTCTGGAATTAAGAATATGTACATAACAAAAAATGAAATTCAAGACTGAAGGTTTCTTACCAGAATAGGCTTCTTGAGGTGTCTTTCCTTTCAAAGCCTTTGTGTAGCTTTGGTTGAGGATATAAACTACTATATATACTGCTTTAGCCCTAAAGGAGTTTGGCATATCCTTTGCTTTGAGCATGCATCATGCCATCTCTACCTTAATTTGATTTTGACATTCCACAACTCCATCTGTTGTAGTGTGTAAGCTATAGTAAGATGATGATTGATATCATGCTCAAATGTTGCAATAGTTGTTGGATTCATTTGAAATGAATTCTCCTTTATTTGTGTGAAGTTTCTTGACCTTTTTTCCAGTTTCATTTTCTACAAGCTTGTGCCACACTTTAAATTTTCCAAAAGCTTAATCTCATGAATGAAAGACACCCACATATTTCTACTAATGTCATCAACTAACAACAAAAGATAGAAATATCCACCCAAAGTAGAAGTAAACATGTGACCACATACATCTGTATGTACCAACTCTAGGAGACTGTGCTTGATTATCAGTCTCTCGTGGAAATTCCATCATGCAAACCTCACATAACTCATTTCTATTTAAGATTTGTGGCATGTGTGCAACCATCTCCCATATCTTTCCATCTCTTTTAGCACAAGTATACTTAAGTGACCAAATCTCTCATGCCATAACTAAATTTTACCTTTTTCTATAGTTACTATAAGTGCAAAGGATTGTTGCACCTTACTCCCTTTGCCATTGTATTGCCTTGAGATTGAAGAATTTTGCTCGAGTTTTCTTGCAACAAACTTCAAGACCACAATTAGTGATTGTAGCAATTGAGAGTAGATTCTTCTTGATTTGTACAACAAATCAGAGGGTTGAGAGTAGCAATTAGTGATTGTAGCAATTGAGAGTAGATTCTTCTTGATTTGTGCCATGTACAACAAATCAGAGGGTTGCTTAGTTTCACTTGTAGATGCTAAAATAAAAAATGTATAAACCCTTTCATTGGAAATTTTGAATCACTCCCAATAATTACATTGGTGGGTTCCTATAGAGGCTTCCAAAAACTATACAATAGTTCTTACTAATCATATGTTGGAATGCTCCACTATCTAGAATCCAAGAACCATCAACAAATGGATTTGTGGAGCATACCTCTTCTATGGGTGGCCCATAGTTCAAACTCTACCTCACTATTGTCGGTGGATTCTCTTTCCTTCCAGGAATCTTTTGTGGTGTTGTTCTTCTCATCTGCTTTCTTCTTTCTGCAACCTTAAAACAAACCTTTCTTGTCAGAATAAAAATAGCTACCTATAAATTTATTCTTCTTGGGATTTTTCTTAGAGGTATTTGATGTAGTCCCTTAGCCTCAGGCTGTGAAAGCAACATCATCCCCGCCATCCCTATTCTTGAGTCATAGCTCCTATTCAAGTAGCATTGCATTCGGTTCTCCATCTGAGTGTTGAGTGATGTAACAACACCATCAGATCTAGCTATAAGTATGCAAATACAATGTTGTGCTAAATCTTTTGGAGAAGTGGCCACACCAACAATAGCTAATTGATTTTTAAGATCCTTAATTTGGTTGATAAAGGCCTCCACCTTCTCTCCACTAGCAATTTTCTCATTAGCAAGATGAATTTCCAAATTTTGAATTTTGGTGTGTGTGCGTCGCATATTGGCAAGCCAATATGCTCCAATCTTCATGTGCTTTAGTGGTATGCTGAATCAAGGTGACAAAAAAATCACTTACACACATGACAATGGCACAAATGCATTTGCATTCCTTGTCTTCCAAGCACATAGAAGAGTAGCATCTAGAGGAATTATGAGACTTTGATTTTATGTAGTAGTGTTTGAATTAGGTTCTAGGTCAGCATTATTTCACACCAACACTATATCTAGTAACTCATACAAATCCAAAATTGTAAAGAAATTGAATTTACATAGAGCTTAGTTTGTGCCATCATGCTTGCCTTTTGTGAAGGCTGGTGGATAAATGTGTAGTAGAGTAGCACCGGTAGCAACATCTGAAGATGCCGACAATGTAGATAACTAGAGCTAGTAGGCAAGAATCCAAGGGGCTCGTTATCCTTCAATATAGGATTCCATGGTTCATCAAGATGGCCTCCTTATATAGAGCTACAAGTGGGTGGTAGATAAGTGTATGCATGTGTGTGTGTGTGTGTGTGTGTGGCATGTGCGGCATTCACTATGCCAACCCATCATTTGCAGCCACCGACCACTACCCATTCCCCACCGACCACCAGCCATAATAATAATGGCATGTACATATGGCCTTAGTATTGTAGGAAATATTCTAGGAATATTAATTCGAAATACTTGGACCTAAGGTTGGGCTCCTGAATTAGCTCTCTACAATCCACGGCCGTGTAAGCTAGAATCGACCAAATATATGTGTAGTGTTGGCTTCTCCTCATATAGAACTCTTGAATTAGCTCTGTACCATCCACGGTCACAAATGATAACATGTAAGCAAGAATCCATCAAATATATTGTGTAGTATTGGCTTCTCCTCATATGGGGGCCTTACAAACTGTGCAACATACATGATGGTTGGAAAAATTGACTATTGGGCATTGCAAATATACTAATAATTAGCTTGAGAATGAGACGGTGAAAATTTATTATGGATGATATAAAATCATTTAGTAAGCTCTCTATCACCTTATTAAGATTATAATATCCTTGATCACTTATAATCTCAATTGGGAGTCCATATCTTGTGAAGATACATTCATATGGTTCTTGCATCATTCTTCTTTGTAGCCCTTGCTTTAGTCCACTTGTCAAATAATCTATGCATGTGTTCTATAGGCTAGGGGAAAAATAGGACCTACAAAGTTTATTCCACACTTTAAAAATTCTTTAGCTCCCATCATTGGCCATAATGGAATGTGCTCCATCTAAGTCGGCATCTTAGCCCTTTGGTATGCATCACATTTTATTACAAACTCTCTAGCATCAACAAACAATGTTGGCCACCAAATACCAACCATCAATGTTGCTCTGGTAGTGGTTTCCTGAGAAAAATGACCCATCACTGGACCTGTTTTCATACATTTTCTTAGCTATTGATCATTCCATATTTTGTACAAGTGTTCTCAAATCATCGTGTAATTTCTCGCTTCAATTTTGATAGCTTTTACTCATGTCCTCAAGAAAACTCATATTTGTTAAGTACTCCACCAAATATTTACTCCATTTTGGTGAAGGGGATTTTTGGAACAAAGTAGCATGTGGTATAGGCGATCATTTTTTGCATTGAGGGAATTCTTCTACTTAAGCATGAACATCTCTTCTCCATGGATGACCAATATACTCCCAACCATGTAAGCCTTCTCATGGTTTATTCTTCTTTATTCCAATTACTATGATATGAGCTTGATTTAAGTAGTTGGAATGTTTTTAGGGTTTATGCACAAAAGAAGAACTCCATCGTTGTTATTTTGGTATACCTTTCCTGCCAACAATTGATACATAGTAGATTGCTCAATTAATTTTGGTGCTATATGAAGAGGAATCTGGGAGTCTACTGTGCTATGGTCATCAAAGAAACCAAATTCTTGGTAGTCTATCAAAGGGAAATGTGAACTCAATGAAGCTTTAAATGAACTTAGGGTAAGATTCATTAAGCCTCCAAAGTGTAGTGCTAGAGGCCATTGGGCCTTTGATTAATGGGAAGGTCTATTGCCAACTCTAGCTAATTAGACAATGCAATAGAATATCTAAGGTTTCTATGGAGCTTCAAGTGACCAAGTTGCACCCCCCACTTGCCTCCCACTTGCATGGTACGAGCCCCTCTTGTAGGGAGATGAGAGAGAAGACACTCGCACACTTTAGAACTCACTCCTTTCACTTAAGGTATAAAGGACACATGTCAAGCACCTAGTTATGTTTCCCCCAAGCGAGCTTGATTCCTGTTGGATAGCCAGCTTGAAGAACCAATGAAAATTAAGCATTCCTTGAACAAGCTTAAGTCTCATTGGATAGCCCACAAAGAGCATCAATAAGGATAGAGTTCTCCATGAGCAAGCCTTGATCCTATTGGGTAGCCTACCAAGGGCACCAATAGGGTTGAGAATTCCATAAGCTAGCTTGAATCTCATTGGATAGACCACCTTGAGAGCCAATGAGAATTTAGTTCTATATAACTAAAGAATTAAGCTCTCTTCTCAAAGAGAGAATGAAGGACACTTGTCACAATGCTATCCCTCTTGATTGAAATGAAGTGAGCCATTCATTGGCTAGCCCATAGTAAGGTCCAATAGCCTTCAAGCATGCCAAGAAGGGGGGTTGATGGGTCTCTCTCTCTCTCTCTCTCTCTCTCTCTCTCTCTCTCTCTCTCTCACCTCAAGAAAGTTCATTCTAATAATTTGAAGACTCCTTAAGCCTAAGAGAAGTAGAGAATCCTACACCAATAACAGTTGACCATGGAATTCAAATCCAAGCAAGTGCCAATCTTGCAAGCATGCTCATCTTCTTCACCATCTCCATTACTATGCTATGCTATGCTTTATGAGTGAACTAATGCAAGAAGACTATTTCTTCCTTGTAAGAACAATTCTTCTTCTTCTCCGCTAGCTCTCTCCACCTTTGAAGGTGTTTGAGGTCTTGGGATTGAGGCCCTACCAAGTGTAATTTTGGTGCATGAAGCTTTCCATCTTCATGGCATCTATTGGGATTTGAAGAACACAAAGATTGTATTGTAAACAAGTCTCTCTCTCAAAGGGAGAAGTTATACTACAAAGTTCTTTTGGAGGGGGGACCGGCTCCAAGTAAATTTGGTCCTCAATTGTTGTTGATTTTAATCTCTCTCTCTTTTTCAAGTTTGTTTGCATGCCAAGCTAACAAGTCATGCCAGTTCTTGTTATGGGCTCTAGCCAATAACTTTCTTTTTTCTCTTAAAGAATCTCCTTAATGGAACACTTTCTCTTGTTAATATAATTCTGCTACGGTTAATGAAACTAGCTTGATTCTGTCACATTGCCTACAACAACACTATTCATGCTTCTACTTGACACACCCCATTCTTTGGAAATTATGGTCAACACCCAAGGATAAATGTCCACATAAATCACCAAGTACAAAATCTACCTGCCACACATTTTCACAATATTCATGAAGAAATAACAATGAATATTAGAGAGGACCAAATTAAAGGAATGCAAACAAACACTAAATGCAACATCCACCATACAAGATTGAGGATTGAGTGTGGCTTCTCTGCCATGACCTATGTTCATCTTTCCCTTCCCAAAAGCTCGATTATCAAAGACATGGACCATTCAAGATAATTGGCCCTATGAATCCAATGACATATTGTCTCTAGTTACCATAATTTATAAAGATTCATCCAGTCTTTCATGTTTTAGTGCTAGAGACTTGTCATCAGTCCAAGATTCTTGGGAGATGTTCATAGCCACCACCAACCATAGAGACCGATGGTCATGAAGAATATTGACATTGAGAAAATCCTTGACTCTAGAATCTCTCATGGATGAAAAGTTTAGTACCTTGTACATTGGAAAGGATATGATGTGAGTGAATGAACATGGGAGCTTGCCATCAAGCATCAACCATAGTTCATGAGTTTCATCAACAATATCCATCAAATCTTACCCCAAACTCAATAGGCAAAACCGCTCCTCATGGAACTTGTCGCTAGAGGAGGGGTATTATCATAGATGCAAGCTCCCAAAAAACTTTGGAAGGTTCTAGAAGGAAGATCCTAGAAGATTCTATTTGTACTAAAAGCTTGTAGTAGAATCTTCTAAAGGATTTTTTGCATAATTGATGATGTGTCATGTGCCATGAGTCATCATGCATGTGCACCATGTGTTGACATGCATGTCATGTCATGTGGCACAATTTTCTAGTGACATGTATCTCTCTTAACTTCCATAAGCATTGGTATAAATGGAGATCTTGGGCTACAAGGACCTTAGCCTTGCCAACACCAGTTGTGAGGCTCCTATGAGGTAAGTCCTCTTCCAATTCTCATCTTGTGTTTGAGTCTTGTTCTTAAAATCAATTCTTGAATGTACTCCACTCTTATAATCCAATTCTTGTATCAAGTTTTCTTAATCAAGTATGAAGGCTTGTAATAAAGATTATGTGCCATAGTCAACTTCAAATATCTTGTTAATCGTGAGTACCTCCTCTAGATGTGAGCTCCCAGAAAGTATGAAAGGTACTAGAAGAAAATCTAAGGCATTAGGAGAAATATGAACCTTGCATGGGCCTTGTAAGGAATCCTAATTTTTAGGGATTAAGGATAATGTTGTGTGGGGTTTAGGGGGCAAGGGCATTGAAGAAGGTAGTTTTGAGTAGACTTTTCTAGCCTTTTTTTAAGACAAATGTAGGATGTGGACCTAAAGGGTTGCTTTCTCTCTCTAGCTTTTTTTAAAGTGAAGGAAGCATAGGGGTGTGTCCACATCAGCAATTCCGTGGGTCAAAAAGAGTCAAAATTTGACTTTTTTTAAAAATTTTCATTTTTATTTGTTTTTTACTTAAAACTCCCTCCCAACATATATACATATCCAAAAATCATTTTTTGACCCATTTTTAAACCCACAAGCTTAGAAAGTCCATTTTTCCAAAAATCTTTTCCCCCAAAAAGTAATAAACATTTTGTTCTCTCCTCCTCCTCCCTCCTCTCTCCCTCTCCCTGTCCTCTCCCTCTCTGCCCCTACCTTCCTCCTCCTCCCCAATCTCTCCCTCCCCTCCCTCCCTCCTTCTCTCCTCCCATCCTGCTCAGCCTCTCTACCCTTCCCCCTCTATCTTTTCATCATTTTCTTCCTCACGCAACAGCTTCCATGGTGCTCACGGACATCAAAAATGGTTTGCTTCCACCACCACATACTCACCAAAAGCATACATATTCGCTTACCCACGGCATTTGCACCGAAGACCACTAGTGAAGGTGATCAAAGGTCATCACAGGAACGTCGCACCGCTTGTGAGAACAATGTTGACATTTGGGTGGATGGCCATTTGTACCCTTACGATCCTATAAGCCGCTTCCATCCACCGTTTAATAGCCTTTCCACATTTCTTCAATTTCTTGGGAGGGGAGAAGCAGGCTTGTTAGGCTATTGCAAGTGGCTGTGTATGGGTGCAGGTGCTTCTTTGCATATGTGGATGCACGAATGTCAAGCTCTTTACCTCAAGACGACGGCATTACAAGAGAGTGTTGCCTCTTCGGAGAGGGTAGTTAAAAGTCTTGAACAACAAATGCAAGAAAAGGAGTCCCACATCCAGAAGCTTACCAACACCATCACATACTTGAAAGAAACACCCCTTGGTGCAAGGGAACGCAAACGCCCGTATTCATCCATTGAAACTCTTGCACATTCCGGAGGAGCACGCAAACGACGAGTTACAGCCACAAGGTGATTTGGTCTTTACTTGCATGCTGCATTCTTACTTCACACTATTTTCTAACATTTATGTTTATTTGTTGCTAGAAACTTCATCCAGGAGGCATGTGGTGGAACAAGCCAAGATAATCGAGTCAACCTTCTCACTAGTTGTCTCAACACCGAGGACGTTATTTCTATCTTACAATCACCTGGAGGTAAGCACATTAAGGATGCAGTCACCAAGGACTTTATGCGTAAATTAAGAAATGTGGTTAATGATGATGACGTTCAACAAGCTTGTGATGAGGCTGGAATCAGCACCAAAGCCTATCAGGCTATTTTTCAACTCCTAAAGGATGCCCTCAAAGAACATGGCATTGTGGAAAACCTATTTCCCGTTCCTCACAAGGTTAAGCTCGCAAAGAAGGCCACAAACGAAGATGTGTTCTCCCGCATTGGGACATACCTACACATTGAGGACACAATGCCAACTTCCCTTTATGCTTCGTGCGCAACAAAGACAAGGGGAAAAGGTAAGAAACAATCCATAAGACCTTCGAATAAGGGCTTTCCTTACACAATGTGGAACAATATTTTCGTGGATCTTAGAAGGCTTCAAGAAGCCATGCTTAGATTTTACGAGTTACCTGAAGAAGGTGACACACTTTACTTTTTTTTTTGGTATTATTCTTTTCATAGAAGCTGAAGTTTAAGGTCTTAGCACTATTTATTTTGTAGTGCTTGGCACAAAAGTCGCTTTTGTGCTGAAACTCGATGAGTGTCAAATAGTGAAAGGCCGAAGGTTAGAGAGGCTAAGTGTCACTCTAATGAACGAGGCCCTTCTGCAAACCAAGCGAAGGGATTCAGTCAAGCCATATCCCACCCTATCTTTTAGCGTGCAATCAGAGAAAGACATTTGGTGGTTGGGTGCTATTGAGGTGCCCAAAGAGACCAATGGAGTACTTTCGTGGATTTTTGAGAGAACTCCATGGATCACAGAAGTAATACACTCCCAAATTGTAGGTCAAAAGTTGGAGATTGAGGGCTTTGGTAGTTATGATGTGGAGTGGCACTTAGGTGGGGATTTGAAGACCATAAAGTGTTTGCTTGGCTGCAAGCAAGGGGCTTCTTCTCTCATGCCTTGTCCATTTTTCACTCGAGGGTACAAACCTAATGGACAAAAATCACATAAGAGCACTGCAAAGGCCAGTTACATGCTTCCATGGCAAGGGCATGGAGAACAAGGGTTAGATTGTCATGATGTCGGAGATGAAGGTAGAGAATGGGAAGCGTCTATTCTGAGATGTCCCATGCTCAATGCCCCAGACCGTGATCAAAAGGACCACACTTGGAATCCAATCTTTCGATTTCCTCTATCGAATGTACATTTTTGTACATTACACGCATTCATGCGTATTTTTGATAGGCTATTGAAGCTCCACATTGACTATGCTTTCACAATGAAACCGTTGGAAAAGTCCCAGGAAGCGATCGAAAGAGTGGAGGTACTCTTGAATTCCATTGGCTGTCACGGTGGAAATGTGTCTATAGTTGCTGCAAAGAACACAGGGGAGGCCCATGAAATTGCTCAACAAGTGTCAATGAGTGGACAAAAAGCTAGACACTTTTTGAAGAAAGTTTCCCAAGGAAAGCCAAGTCGATATGATGATCAAAGCAGCTCCAACCAACAGGCAGGTAACCTTTGGGAGCTTTGGAAGGAGTTATGCAAAGCTACTACTGACCATGATTCAAATGGCGAGCTTGCAAAGAAGCGCAAGCAAGTTTGGGCCCATTTTGATAAAATGGTCAAGCTTATGAGCCTTAACAGCACAACAGAAGAACAACGGCAATCATTTCAAGAAGCTTTGGCGGATTTTACCAAGGTCTTCACCCTTTCTTGGGGTGAAAATAACATCACACATTACATGGTAAGTCATTCATGGTGTATTCATTACAAGGGATTGTTTTTATTTACTAATGTGGATCGTTTGCTCATGTGAACATCATATCTTGTTTGCGCATGGTGCATTTTTTATGCACAAGTATGGATCGCTTGAAATTTTTAGCACTCAAGGCATGGAGAAGTCCCATTATCGAGCAAGGGGAGTGTACTTCAAAAATACTCGACATGGTGGTGGAATGGTGCAATCCAATTATTTGGAGGAGATGTTCAACTGGTTTTTTCGCACAACATTTGCTCGTAAGCTCACAATGGAGCGTGCGCGACAATCCAAGATTGCTATTGAAGTGCGCAAATGGAGTCGTCAAGAGCGTAGCAACAAGTGGCAAATGTCGCAAGGTCCTACCAAGCATGCTGCATGGCGGCGATGCAGAGTGCGACAAGGATCAAAGTGGATACTGCGCGAGTCACTAAACGTGAACGCAGGGTCCAACTCTTAGCGACATGTTTATTTAAAAAATAATACTTCTTTTAAAAAAATTAGTGTGAACAGGTCCCTTTTTAAATGGGCCCTTATAAATATTGCATGCTCTCATAAATCACTCATTTCTTAAGAACAGGTGAGCTCTTACCAACGAAATGGCGCGCACCAAACAAACCGCGAAAGAGCATCCGCCTGCCAACAAAAACACCCTCCAAGGATGTGAGAAGCCGTCATGGCTTAAAGGCACAAGAAAACGGCCACGAACACCTGGCCGTTCCAGGAACTCTTCTGGTAGTGGGCATGGTGGTAGGGCACGAGAGTCATCAAGGACTGTTGAGTCTCCACCTCCTCAAGATATAACACCTAGAAAGAGAATGAAGCAACGTGCCCAGCGCTGGAGAGAAGCAGAGGGCCAGCAAACATTAGAGTCCGATAGGGAGCAGCCGTCGCGCCCCCAATCACAAGCAGGACCATCTAGGACTCGGGTGGTCAATACAGACACCGAATCAGAGAGTGAGCCACCATGGCTGCGAGAAAAAATACCGCGCACACACCGGGTGGCCGTTGGGGGGAAGACATTGCCTCAAGGCAAGGGAGCTCTCCCCACACGACAAGATCGGCAACCAAGGGAAGAGGAAGAATCAGAACAGGCTACAGAACCAGCCCCTAAGCATGTAAACAGACGCAAGTCTAAGTTTTTCAAGAAGCCTACATGCCGCCCACCAGCAAATGTGCAAGTGCCCCCAAGACAACCGCAGCGGCGCCGAAAAATAGCAAGGGCATTTGCAGAAATCCGCCACTACCAGAAGACGACGGAGCTCTTGATTCGACGCGCCCCCTTTGCTCGCACTGTGAAGGAAGTGCTTCAAAGCTATGGAAATCAGTATAGAATGCAAGCAATAGCGCTAGAGGCTATTCAAGAAGCTGCAGAGGCCCACATCATTTCAGTGATTGAAGATACCAACCTATGTGCCATTCATGCAAAGCGAGTGACAATACAGCCAAAAGATATGCAGCTTGCACGACGATTGCGACGAGACTTCGAGTATTAGCCGAAGTTACCCCTCTTTTTGTATTGCACACCCTTATCTTTGTAATGATTTGACTTTCCAATGACAATATGATCAACAGTTGTGTCTACTTTGTCTATTATCTTTGTAATTTCAAGTTCTGTATGTAATTGCAGTCAATTTCAGTAAATTTGTGCATTTTAAGTACCCTTAGGGGTAGATAAGCCTACAAGGGGCAGAAAAAGGCTTGGCCACAAGGGCGGGCAAATGGCCCATCCAAAATTGATGGATGGGCCATTTGTGCGCCCTTGTGGCCAGGCCTTTTTCTGCCCCTTGTAGGCTTATCTACCCCCAAGGGTACTTAAAATAACCAAATTTACTAAAACCTATTGGTTTTGCATCAATATTTTATATGGATCCTTATGGACACCTTTTTTTGGTCATTTCAAGCTTTGAATTCCTTATAGGATATCAAAACAAATAACATATTGTGAAACCAAGTGTCCAATGTAATTTGACTTTTTGGTGCAAGGGTGTAGTAGGTAGAGCTAAAGCAAGTGATAGTTTGCTGGAAACTTCATTTCATAATTGATTTGAGCTTTTCTAGTGTCTTTGAGTGTGAACATATACTGGAATTGGCATAAAAAGGTTGCATTTAAATGAATGATGCAAAACCAATCCATTGCAATAAATTTGTGCTTTTTAAGTACCCTAGGGGGTAGATTGGCCTATAAGGGGCAAAAAAATGCCTGGCCACAAGGGCGCGCAAATGGCCCATCCAAAACTGATGGATGGGCCATTTGCGCGCCCTTGTGGCCAAGCATTTTTTGCCCCTTATAGGCTAATCTAACCCCCTAGGGTACTTAAAAATCACAATTATACTCAAATTGACAGCAATTACATACCTTGAAATAACAAAGTCAAAAAACAATTCATATCACCAATTGAAACAATTTTCAAGATTGACAAATCAGATTGAAAAGAATTTGCAATATAGAGAGACAATTTCAAATATTTTTTATTCCTTCTAGCACGGTGATTTTACATCATGTATCTGAGGAGTTCAGAAATTTTTTGACCATTTCCTGGCGCCTATTTTGCACGTAAGGCAACTCCCTAGTCAAGAGGGACTGCGCTATGGCATTTGGGTCAGTTGAGCCAATGGAAGCATGTATCCCTATCTGGGCAAGCACTTTACCACAAAAGCCAGTGCCAAACGCTGTGCATACAAGGGATCTACGCACTAGGAACACTTGATGCGCAGTTTGAGCAATGGTACTCAAACACAAAAACTTGCTCAAAGCTTTTAATGACCAAGTCATAAAATGGGCTTGGGGAGTAAATTCATTATGGATAATGGCCACATCGCCAGGGGGGAGTTGTCCGAGGTAATGCGCAAGGGAAGCTTGAGGTCCAAAGCCCGTCTGCTTGCCACCCGTCCTTGCAGCAAAATCATCAACCTCCACAACATCCTGTCATAAACCGATGAAGGTTGAGAAAAAAGACAACGAAGGATAAAATAGTAACATGAAAATTAGGATACAGTTTACCTCCTGCTCCTTGTCGTCCTCCTCCCTGTTGCCCTTTGCATCCAAGTCAATGCTCCCATGCACCACAGATACAAGCTTTGGATCATCAGATGGGAGGTTTCATAATGGCATAGGCATCCTAGCAGCCTCAACCTTGGCTTGCGTGGCTTGGAAATCTTCATCAGCCATGTGCAACTGCTCTGCTGCCAGGACCTCCGCACATACAACTGCAATAGTGTCAGCAACAGAGTCCCCATCTGGCAAGAGCTTGCTTTCTAGGGCATCTGGCGTATTGTCTAAGGGAAATTTGCTACTGTTGCATAGCACACTCAAGCATTCATCCATGCGCAGGCCAAATGCTTTTTCCAAATCATGCAGGAACACAAACTCCTCCCCATCCACTAACACTGAGGAGAAGCGGCTAATTTCTACCTCTGGGATAGCCACATCCGTTAGTGGTAGTGGCACTGGAGTGTCACTAGGGCCAGCCGCAACTATGGATTTCTCAACCACTTCCTCAAGACCCCTAGGGTACTCGAGCTGGTGTGCTTTTCCTTCCGTTGCAGAGTTCATGGGGATAACCTGCTGCTTGGTGTCCTTGATAAAGGACCCAACTTGAAGGTGTGGTAAGGCTCCTCCAAATCAGGTTCCTCGCTCACCAAGAAGATAAATGTTGCGAGCCGAGAAAGGTACTCCACCCCCAACTTGCACTTCTTGAGCGCTGACACCCCAGGGGCTTGCTCGTCCAAGTAATGGCTTGCATTGGTTGCAATTTCTTGGAATCGTTGCAACCGCTTGGAGAATGGGCGATCACCTTTGTGTATATAGAGCAAAAGATCGCAAGGCACCCAGATCCCTGCATGTGGGGGGATAGATACAGAATATTTTATGATGTGCTCCTCCATGAACGCAGAAATCTCCTCAAATGCATCCATGTGAAGGGCAACTGTGGCGTCAAGGTCAGGGAGACGAGTAAAAAAGGTGTGGAGGTCCAACTTCCCTTTGTATTTGGTGTCCTCTAGGAAGAGGATGAAGCGTGACAAAGGGGTGGATGTGGGTACAGATGCAGAGGCTGTGGCAGCATCCATGTTTAGTCTGGGGTGTGGATAGAGAGTGGAGGAGCTCAAGAGTTGCAAAAGTGAAAATAGTAAATGAGTTAGGTGGCCCCCCTTTTATAATGTACCCTTTTTTTAAGACATTAAAAAAAAAGGCACTTTCATCAAAAAATGATTTCTCATCCCAATGCAAAAAATTATATTCAAAGGCATGATTTGCCGAAGCAAATCATGTTGATTACAGCGGGGATCAATATGAAAATTGCAAGAGTTACAAAGTTATAAGATCGATAGCATAGTTCCATCTATCCCCCAGTCCTCCTCGACCTTCAATTTGTCTTTCATTCTCTTCCCAATCTGCGGACATTCATTACAATAAGCATCTAATGATCGACAAACCATGATGTATTGAAAATGTGGTGGAAGGATTCTCACCTTGTGACCTTGTAAACGAAATTGTGCTTGTTGAAGGGCCTCAAAACCCATAATAACCAAATGTTCTCGAACATTACTGAGAGTCCAAGGCTTGTTCACTTGGACTGCCTCCAAAGCATCGTTGGGCATCTTCACTGCAATGTCAAAGCTTGCAATAGCGCCGTCTACACTCTGTAAGGGAGTCCACACTCCAAGCTTGCACATCCAACGATCATAGTGAAATCGTATGTACAAGGAGGTGTGGGATTTCAAATAGCGTATTCCAATACTTGAAGCTCCAACCTTACAACGGTACCGGTCCCCGTTGTGCATGCCCTCCACAAAACCCCAGTCCTCTTCTAAAAGCCTTCCTAATTCCTCGTAATGCGCATCTTTACATACAAGCATTGTGGTAGTCTCCACAAATCCAAACTCTTTAAAAATGTGCACAAAACAATGAATAGGCAAACACCAGCTCAAGCCCATAGACCTAGAAGCTTTAGAGTATTTCAAAGAGTTTTGGACATCCATTATCATCTTTTGCTTGAAAGATGCTACCGACCACAAATCTGGGACCGGCCACTCCATACTTAATAAGGAAGTTACTTTGATGGGTTCAAGCGTTCCAAATGCTTGTGTAGAAGTAGGGACAATATAGGAGTGAGAATAGAAGAAAATCCTGCTTTGAACCAGTTTGGTTGGGCAAAGATGCGGGAACATTATTGCTCCAATATCCGCATGTATAGCATTGAATGTGCCGGAGAGACTATGTAGTGGCTGCTCCTCCACCAACGTGGATGGAAATATGACTATAAATGTATGACAAATGTTAAGTATGAATCCATAATAACATTACACTGTGATTTCACACCTAGCTTTGTATTCTCAAAACATGTACTTACAATGTGTTGGAAATCGAGGTGGTTGTTGCAAGTGCATGGTTGACATTGAGAAAACATGTTGCACAATGGCTACGGTCCCCTTGTCTTTGCGGTTCTTGAAGCCAAGGAGCTTTCCTTTCCAATGAAGATCCAAGTTTGCACGATTCTGCACACGATGAGGGCCAACAGCAGATGGTTGCATGTATACCCAAGCACCTTTGGTGAACTCTTGTGGCACCCACTCATCATCTACACCTCTAGTGTTGTGGCATGCAAGTGCTGTGACCTCATCCTTTGGTCGCCTTTGCGAAGTAGAGTTGGCCATGGTTGAGCAAAGCAAACTAGGAGGAGGAGAAGAACCTTTCTTGTTGCTACAATGTAGGTGGGGTAAAGTGATATGAGAAAATGGTCAACCCTTGTGGCAATGGGAGGAGAAGGTGGACAACCCTTGCTTGGTGTGGCAATGGGAGGAGAAGGTAGTAAGCCTTGCTTGGTGTGGCAATGGAAGGTGGTAGGGGAGGAGAGAGGAGCTTCCTTGCTGCAGCAATGGAGATGGTGTAAAGAGAGAGAGTGTTGGAGTAGAGGATGAGTGTGATGGTTGCAACCAAGGAGGGGTTGGAAAAGGGGTTCTAGAGAGAGAAAATCCCTTTTTGCCTAATAACTAATTTTGGGGGAGCTCTGGATAGCAAAAAAAGATTTTTAAAAAGTTTTTTAAAAATTTTGAATTTTAGGATTTTTGGATGCACGTTTTGACTTTTTGAGATGAAAAAATGTTTTTTTGACCATAAAATAGTTTTAGGGGGGTTTTCAGAAGATGAAATTTGAGTTTTGAAATTTTTGTAAAATTTCAAATTTTTGGGATTTTTTCAAAACCGGATCAAAAAGGAGGGAAGTTGGAGGTTCCATATGGCCCCCCCCCCCCCCCCACCCCACCTTCTCACTAGGTAAGAGCCCATTTAAAAAGTGTAAGACTACTTTGTCCCCCTACATTTTTGAGGGCATAGAGTGTGTCCACCACCCTCTTCTCATTGGATGGCCTCTAATTAACCTTAATCCCAAAGGGCCCCTAGAGGGTTCATATTTTTCCTAATGGAGATTTTAAAAACTTATATTAGAAGATTCTAGAGGATTTTCTATATCATTTTTTATGTCATCGTTTATGCAAACATCCATGTGTCATACATCCTACCCCATTTGTCACCATGCATGCATGTGCAGATGTGTTGCATGCATGCCATGCCATGTGGTAGACTCTTGTATTGGCATGCATCCCTCTTAACCTCCCTGAGTACTAGTAAAAATGGAGGTCTTGGGCTAAAAGCCCCTTAGCCTTGCCAACACCATCGTGAAGCTCTTGTGAGGTAAGTCCTCTTCTAGTTCTTGTCTTGTTATCTAGCAATGTTCTTGTAATGAAGACTTGTGAGTGAAGCCTTGTAATCCAAGTTTTGTAATCAATTTTATTAATCAACCATTAATTATTTCAATCAAGATTAATTTTATAATCAAATCTCAAGGTCTTGTTAACTGTGACTGCCTCCTCTTGCTCTTCTCTAGCTCAAGAATCATTCATAATAGTTTGACATATCTTGAGCACAAGAATCATTCATAATAGTTTGACATATCTTGAGCTAGAGAAGAGCAAGATAAGGTGCTCACAATATACAAGATCTTGGAACCTCATTATAACACTTAATTTGATTACTAGACTTAACAATTGATTACAAAACTTGGATCACAAGAATGGAGCACAAGGCAAGACTAGATTACAAGAACAAAGACAAGAACTAGAAGTGGAGCTACATCATAGGAGCCTTACAATTGGTGCTAGCAAGATTGAGGGGCTTGTAGCCCAAGACCCCCATTTACACTTGTGCTTAGTAAGGTAAGGAGGTACACATGCCAATACAAGAGTGTACCACATGGCATGTCATGCATGTCAACAACTGGTGCACATGCATGGTGAAACATAGCATAGGAGGTATGATACATGGATGTTGACATAAGTGATGACATAAGAGATGGTGTAGATAATCCTTGAGAAGCTTCTAGTACGAGCTTTTAAAATATTTTAGGATCTTCCTTCTAGAACTTTCCATACTTTTTGAAGAGCTGGTATCTGTGATGGTATCCCCTTCTCTAGCGAGATGAGTTCCATAAGGAGCGGTTTTGCCTCTTCAGCAACTATCTTCATGCGTGCAGTCAAAAGAAACCCTTCATCATTGATATATGCAATACCAATTGACTTTTCCATAGAAAAATGTATGAAAGCATTTCCATTGCAGTATCATGATTACAAGCATGTATTTGAAAACAAGAATGCGGTCATGATTCTCAAACATCAACCTTATGATTGTGGCATTGAACTACATGAAGAGACTCAACCACCCTTTGGGACATTATAAAAGCTATCTCAAGATGAGCTTGCGAAGCTTTGAAAGGACATTGGTGAAATCCTAGCCAAGGGGTTTATACAACATTCAAAGTCACTAGCAAGGGTACCAATACTATTTGTGAAGAAAAAGGACGGGTGTCTCTATGCATGTGTGTGGACTATAGAACAAGATTAAGTTAAAGAATCGCTACCCTCTATCATTATTTTCAAAACTCCTTGAGCCTCTCAGAAAAGCTAAGGTATTTACCAAGATTCATCTTCATGGTGCTTATAACCTTATAAGAATAAAGGAAGGTGATGAATGGAAGACAACCTTTCAAACCAGATATGGCCACTTTGAGTATGCTGTCATGCCGTTTGGACTTACTCATGCTCCAATAATTTTTAGCACTTGATGAATGATATTACCATTTGGACTTAAAAATGCTCCAATAGTTTTTTAGCACTTGATGAATGATGTTTTGTGAGAGTATTTGGATGATCTTATGGTAATATGCTAGATGAAAATTTGATATTTTGTGAAATAAAGAAGAAGGCGATCATCATGTTTGTATTGTTCTAAAAAATTACGATAGATAGGCATGAATGCAAATTAGAGAAATGTTTTTTCACTGAAGAGAGTCAGAATTCTTGGCCTATATCATCTCTGAGAATGGAATCTTAATGGAGCAATATGTCTCTCATTTGGTCCAGTGATCAGCAAATCATCCACATAGAGAACCACAATGAGAAGTACATCACCATCACAATTTACATACAATGTGCTTTCTGTTGGACTGTTACAAAAGCCTCGTTTGACCAAATGAAGTGTCAGCCTTCTCATAACAAGCACAAGGATATTGCTTCAATCCATACAAAGATTTTTTACATTTGCACACTTTATCATCTTCTCCTTTCTTGAAAAAACCGCGAGGCTACATTACATAAAATTCCTTAAATATGTCACCATTGAAGAAAGCAGTAACAATGTCTTACTGATGTACATCCCAATCAAAATGAGCTCCCAATGCACATAGAAAATGCACAGTACTCATACCGCAGGTGGGAGCAAAAGTCTCTTCATACTCTATGCCTTTCTGTTTTGCATAACCCTTTGCAACAAGTCGAGCCTTATAGTGATCAATCTCACTATCCGGCTTGCATTCTAACTTGTAAACCCACTTCATACTGTTGGCCTTTTTGCTACAAGGAAAAATACATAAAGTCCATGTGTAATTTTCTATAAGTGCATCATATGGTAGCCATCCAAATTTCCAAATTTTGTACTTCATCAAAAGATAGAGGTTCCTCAACATCACATAAGCTAGACATAGCCAAAGCAAAACAATTTGATGCATAAGATGCATGGTAAGAACATGAATGAGTACAACTAGACAAAGGTGCATCCAATTTACTTTCACGCAAAGTATGCACCAGCCATTTTGGCATACCTCTAGCCTGCTCATTCTCAGTCCTTTCATCATCAAGTACATCATGTACATCTGCATCGGTAATAGGCTGATCTATAACATTTTAAAAAACCCCCATAGACTATACATTTGCCTCATTGGAATTTACATTCAAACTTCCACCACTAAAAAGAGGCAACAAAGTGTCATGAATGTCATGTGAGCTTACATTACTATCTCTAGTACATGACAACAAAGGACTGAACAGAATCTTCCACAAACACAACATCTCATGAGACCAAGATACGATTTGTTTGCAAATGATACAACCTGTAGCCTTTGCTTTCAGCACTGTAACCAACAAAAATACATTTGACAGCCTTATCATCCAATTTTTTGCGCTGTGTTTGTGGCACCAAAGCATATGCCAAAAAACCAAAAACACGCATGTGCTCAATAGAAGGCTTTCTATTATGCCATGCTTCATATGGAGTCATAGAATGCAAAGCTTTTGTAGGACACCTGTTAAGTACATAAGCTGCACACATAATAGCCTCAAGCCAAAACAAATGTGGTAAAGCTTGACTTTTGACCATACATTGTGGCATTTCCATAAGTGACCTATTTTTCCTCTTAGCAACACCATTTTGCCAAGGTGTATACGACACTGTACATTGGTGTTTTATCCCACGACTGGCAAAAAAGGCATTAAATTCATGAGACATATACTCCCCCTCTCGATTTGAATGGAGGGTGCCCATAGTACATTTTGAGACATTTTCCATCATAGCCAAAAATTGTTTGCAGCACATAAACACTTCACACTTTGCTTTAAGCAGACACATCCATGCATGCCTGGGGTAATCATCAACAAAAGTCACAAAGTAAAGGTAATTGCCTAAGGATTGAGTTTGCATGGGCCCACAAACATCACTATGTCCAAATTGCAACCTGCATGTGGCCCTAACTGAGCCATCCTTTGGAAATTTTGAACGCTGCATCTTACCCAAAATACAACCTTCACAAACATGTTTGACAGGTGCTTCAAGAGGAGGCAAAGAAGCAACCATATGATATTTCTGCAAACGTAGCAAACTGGAAAAATTCAAATGCCCAAAATTTGCATGCCAAAGTTTTGCATCTGAAATTTACCACTCGCAGAAGAACGATGAGAAGTGGCTACATTGCTATTACCACCTCTTCTTTGAGCAACAACAAATTCTTGTTCAATTGCACACTGTCTATTCTTGTTTTTTTTTTGAAAATGGCTCTTGCAATAGCAATGTGAATAATGCATCAAACTTGACAACTTCTGGATTTCCTTGGGTCATAGTTTCCAAGTACTAGCAAAAATCTGACAAAGCATCAAGAACAGTGTGTACAAGGGAACTGTCAGAAATGACTTCTCCTGCATAAATAAGTTGCTCATTGATATCTTTGACACCAGCAAGGAAAGTTTCCATATCATCTTCCTCATGCATAATCTTTGACTCCAACTCTTTACACAACATTGCAATTTTAGCCTTAGTGAATTGCATAAAGAATAGCCAAAATATCCCGAGCTTGTTTTGCAGAATTTTCCAAATGAATGTGAGGAGTAATAGTGCGCTTCACAAACAATGCGATCAATGCATGATCCTACACATCTTTTACATCCCAACGAGCTTGCTCAGCCGTAGGCAAACCAACTCTAACAGCAATAATCCTACCACAAAACCTGCAACATCCTCAACATTGCCTACATCCTCAGAACCAGGACGTACATCAATGCCCTACACAATCTTCCAAACTCCCTTTGACACAAGGACATGTTGCATTAGATAGGCCCACATAAGGAAATTGTCCCCATCCAATTTATCCTCAGCAGCAGCAAATATCTTGAACACATCTGTATTGTTGTCAGCCATGGAAAATGCTGCACCCGATGTGAAAATTGCCCAAAAAAGGGAAAATAAAGTGGGAACAACACGTGCCATATAGCACAAACCGTAGAAATGTTATGCAAAAAACAGCACTAACAAAAATTTTGCACAAAATGACAAAATAGTCTACGTAGTAATTCTTGTAGTGGAAACGGAGGCCCAAATGAGCTCGAATCAAAAATCTGAGCAGACCTGTGAACGCTCACCAAAGCTCACAGAAATTAGAGAAAGTGAGTAGGAGTGTGTTGGAGCTGCTGGCGTGAGTAAGATTGAGAGGATGCAACCTGCTCTGATACAAATTGCTAGAATTAGGGTTGCAAGCAAAGACACACAACTTGGGGAAGATGAAGGAAGCTCAAGGCACACAACAGAGAGTGTATTACTTAGTGTGCTGTGGAAAGATAGATAGCCCTAGAGTGATGGGCGTATATACGATGCACGGGGAAAGAAACCTCATAGAGTGGGGAAAAATGCCTCGACGGTCCTAACTATGTTCACATACATCACTACCACATGTATGACATATTTGACCGAACTATTTTCGATCCCAAATACACCTCAACTTAGCGATAAAACCTAAAACAACCCTCCTATGCATAAAATGCAGTTTATATATGTAAAATGTGAGTTATGAGCAGACTTTACCGCATAGAGATTTCAGCGAACGCAATGGAAGTAACGACACTCCAAACATACAATTCGCGAGAGAGATATGAGCTTTAGAAGAAAGAGGGAGAATACACAATGTTCTCTATAATCGCACATACCTTCATTATAATCCAAAGTGAACTTGCATTTCAATAATACAAAATTTGGCTTTTAGTGCCAACTCTATCTCAGCCTGAAGATTGAGTCATACAATCTGGAAGCTTGTAGCCCTGCCATATCTAACTCATAATTACATATGCATTTGCTTTGAGAATCAATAAAATACAAAAACTTGCGGGTTCCCTTTTCCAATTTGAGTAAAAAATAAAATATTACATCATGGGCTGATCTTTAGAGCCTCTTTGTTAGCTAGGCTGCTAACATTCCCCCCTCCTAATTTGGGTCATCCACGATACAACTTCAAGAAACTGGGTAATGGTCCAATTTCGTGCTCTTTGTCGTTTATTTATAGCTTCAAGGTCTTTGTAATATGTATTTCATAGCTTCTTATTTGACTTTGTCAGAAATTGCATGTTGATGGGGTGGCTGAGCTCCATGGCTTTGTATACAACAAATCGTGCTCGTAGATTTTCCACAATGTGACCAGAAATACGGGGCGGAATGTAAAGAAGACAATGTAGAATGCTTCTTCAAAAGTTTGCATATAATAGGATGGTAGAAATATGACTCAAGCAAAGAGTTCAAAGAGAACCTCCTCACTGGGTTGACTCGATAGGTCGTAGCATGAGCTTTGGTTTCCCTCTAAGAAAACCATCCATGGTGCATCATTTGTTCTACATGATGAAATATCTAGGGATAGTTTTGGCAAACTTGATGAACATTATGCACGCCAAATCTGGGATTCTCTTGAAGATTTCCACCGGCTCACTGAGTGTCTTGAGCATATTATTGTCATTTGGCTGACCCTTGGGTGGAGTAAGCTTGGGGTAGTTGAGCCAAGTAGGATGTTTCTTGAGAATTTGTTGATGGCTTCCCCAACTTTTGATTCTAGGCATTGGGAAAAAATATTGATCTTTGTGAATCTTTGGTGGAGCCTGAGTATATAGAATGGGTATACCTAGGATACCTCTTGAGCCAGGTCTTTCTCCAAGATGGGTGTGGATCCGTAGCATCAACAACTAGTCTCTCTTTCACCTTGAGCACTTCATAATTGATGAGGGGATATGGTAGAGACTATAGATTCCATGTAGCTACAATCTATTGAGATGTGAGCTGAGCTTCATTAGCTGAATGCACGATCCTCTCTTCCCATTGCATGGCTTATTTATAGATGTCTGTTGTTTCTTGAGCAATTTGAATCTTCAACTCCTTTTTGGCTTTGGCAGTAAAATTGTCCAAAGGCCCTTCATGCACTGGATCTATTGCTTCTTCTTCTTGGCCGGAGGTGGAAGCTTCTACTTGGTCTATAATTTGTAAAATGTGGAGAGCTCCTATTTTAGGCACTTCTAGTTTGGCTGTTCCTTCTTCAAAATTATGTGACTTCTCTTTAGATCGTAGTTTGGCCGCTTCCAGCTCAGCTTGGAGTGTAGCAATTTTCTTTTAATAGGCATACTCTTTGTTCTTGAAGCTGAGAAAGAGTTCTCTCCTTTGCATCTGTTCCAATTTTAGCTCAGATTCTAGACCCTTGCATTGATTTTTGATTGCTTGGTAGGTATGAGCCTTGGAGTGTAAGCACTATAGGATTTGCTTTTCACTTATCCAGTAGCTCGGCTTGATCTTTCAATCTTGCCTCTGCTTGTATCACTTGTAGGTTGGCAACATCAAGTTGCATTTGCAGCCATTGTGCATGTGCATTAGTATCTAGGATTGTACAATCCATCTCTTCAATTTTCTTTTCCAGATCTACCCCTACCGATTTCAACTATTCCACTAGCTTTGTCATTTTGGAGAAATCTGTTTGTTGCTTTGTGTTTGACTCTTGAAGTTTGTGAATTTTTGCCTATAAAGATTCATGGAGGGCTTTGTATCCCTCTAAAAATGCCTCTACCACTTGGAGTCATCCTTTCAAAATCTCTTGATTGACTTTTGCATGCTGGAATTGCTTATAGTAATGATACACTTCACTTTTTAGTTTTTCCAATATTTGAGGAGCATAATGAGTGTATTGGTTGATATCCTCTAAGCCCTTTAATCCAGACGTGGAAGCTTGGGCTTGCTCTCCACCCTCAATTCTGGTGGTTTCCTCCTTAGGTCCCTCCATCGTATCTAGCTCTTCTTCAATTCCTTTTTGTGTCTGTTATGATGTCTTTTGAAATACTTCAAAAAGTGGTGCATCCACTTCTATTTTTGTAGGTGCTTTTCCATCTTGAGATATCTCTGGTGTTGTCTCTTGATTGGTGGTTTCTTCTTGATCCGCTAGCTCGGGCTCTTGATTTTTGTATGCAGGTGCTTCTTGATTTTTTGTCTTGATGAGCCAGTGAAGGGGACTTTGTAGTTTCTTGAGAAATTTTTCTTTCCTCTCTTTCACTTTCTTCTTCACCAATCACTCAATATCAGCAAGGGATCTTGCCTGGCTTGGTAGATAAGGTTCTTGGTGCTGCATAGATTGGTTGGCTTTGGTTTCCAAAATTCTTCAAAGTCACCTACCAGACCTCTTTCTCTCTCAAAGGCCTCTCTTTCTCTTTCTAGATGGGCAGCTCTCTGTGCTGGTTCCTCAATTATGATATGTGTTAGCACTTTTCTTCTTTTAGTCGTAGGTTCGACCCATTTTTTGTTTGCCTCTGGCTTTCCTCTTATTCTCTTCTTGTGTCTTTACGGGCTTTGATGCAATTTCTGAAACTTTGTCCCATTTGGAGTCGCTCTTTTACCCCTCATCACTTTCATCACTCTCTCCTCAAAAGGTAGAACCTTTCTTCTTGTAGGCCGTCTCAGTTGAGGTGCTTGTACCTCCGATTCTCTTTTCTCATTTTTGACTCCTATAATTAGCTAGGCAATTTAATCAGGGACAGGTGGTAGGTTGTTTTCCATCCCCATGGCATGATAAGCAATTCGTGTAAGGACTTCATGTGCTCCCAAATAGTTGATGCCTATGATTTCTTTCTACTCTTAAGCGCATTGAGCACATATTGGGCATGGTAAAGTGGCATTGGCAGCTTGGTATTTAGAACCGTTGTAAAAGCCAATGCAATCGCATGATTTGGAATGGTGTATCTTCTGGGCTGTTTTGTTGTAAAATGGAAGTGTTGGATGAATAGGTGGACACGATCTACGATCGGTTTATGAATCATATAAAAAAATTTGGCTACCGGCGGTTCCTTGAAAATACACCCACCCTTTTCTTTTCCCTTGATCACAGTAATTCATGTAGCCTGTCATAGGCAACTTCAAAGCCTTAACAATGCTTCTACTACCTAGCTCGCTGGATCTAAAAGCTTGGTTGTGCCATCTTCTTGAATAGATCTTTGTAACTCATATTCCCATTGAAGATCTACTCCCATTTCATAGTAGGCTAGTAGTCCTAGGCGCCTGTTTGCTTTGCCAAAGTAGGTTCCTTTGCCACATCATATATTTCTCTAGGCATCATCTGCATTCCCACCACTTTACCCTCTGGTGTCTTAAACTTCCCATGGAAGATAGCGACATGGTGCTTCTCTAGAAATTCTTCTCTTGCATACGTCTTCTTGGAAACCCCTATTGATTCCTCTTGTAGCTGGTAAGGGGGAAGCTCCTCCAATCTCTGCTTCATTGACTTCTTTTTTATGGGGGTTGGTGAGCTTTGCATTAAACTTGGGTGTAAGCAAAAATTCGCGATTAGGAGCAATTTAGAGTTAAAATACAACATTTTTTTCCACTTGAATTGTAATTGATCATTTTGAAGTTGAAAGCCAAAATATTACTACCAAAAGACATAGAAACAGAATGTGAACATTGCAAAACAAATTTGAGAAAAAAAATCATCCAGAGGTATTAATCTTGCAACTTATAGCTTGACCATCCTTCTGGCTTCACTTTTGAGTTTTGCATGTGCACTTGGCTTAAGGACATTGGATAATGATGTTGTTTCATGTTTGGAAGTATCTGAATGCAAAAACTCTAGATTTCAATCAATTTTTGGCTAGAAGGCTTCTGTAATTGTTGATAAAGTGATGATGCACATTCTTCAAATGTCCATTTGACTTGAAATTTGGTGTGTGGCATAGTAAGATTGTGCTTAAGCAGGTGATGAACAAAATTTGCCAAGTCACATCAACTTTTACCTCAAAGATATTAATTGCAATTAATAGCTTGGTGTGCATATGATGGACTTTTGGAAATTTGAAGTTATGGGATGTTTGGTCATAGTGTTCTCAAGCCTTGAATGTGACTCGATACGTTTTTGGATACATAAGTGGTATTTTGTCAGATTTTGGCTTTGTGCAAAGTGAGTGCGTTTTTTTGGTCTTGGAGTCAGTGAGCAAGTGAATTTTGACCATATGGGCTTTTGGCTTGAACACAACATGTGGAAGGGTGCTTAAGTGAAAAAATACAAGCAAATCCCAGTTTAAGCCTTTAATCTATTAATCACGATTAATAGTTGACAATGCAAATTTTTACCAAGTTAATATTTTGTTGACCCACATTTGTCCTATACTCTTAGTTAGTAATACTTAGCTCCTGTTTGGACTTCTTCTGAGCTGTTGACACCATTCGAGCACTTAACACTTTGTGGTGGACATTTTCTTCACTCCAAGCATATGGTCACATCCCATAGGTTGTCTAGACATGCTTTGTCAAGTTTTGTCCAATTTGGAGTTGATTTGGGAAAAAAATGACACTTTGTGGACCTGGTTACCATTGGTATCAGAGAGGATTTCTTCAAGTCCCACTTTGGTTAGTTTGCAATTGGGGAGCTCCTTGTGAAGTCAAAATTGAATTTCGACCTCGGGTCAAAATTGAATTTCGACCTCGGGTCAAAATTGAAAGTAATACATATAGACCCCCCCCCCCCCCCCCCGATCCTGGTCAAATGGTCATCTAGTCACATGGGAATGCTCTATAGGTGTTTGCTATTCTCCTTATCAAGTTTCATAACATTTGGTGGGTTGAGTTGGCTGGTACGATCACTTTTGTGCACTCACTTTCCCTGAGGATATTCTGCTAACCTAGGGTTTTTTTGGCCCATTCTTGCCCTTGAAGACATGATTAAAAATGTTCATTTGTAGGTTAGGAACTCACCCTTCATGTCTCGTGTGAGACTGTGTATTGTGGGGGTCGCAGAAGCTGTAGAAGTCACGCACAGGAAGGTTGCCAAGAGCTGTCTCCCAAAGTAAACAAGTGAAAATGAGACTACTTTTGACCTACCTTGACTATACATATGTGGGCTTTTAGACTCATTTCCTCTTAAACCCCCAAATTAGTCCTACTAGATTGTGAATATACTTTCCTTTAAAAAATTGTATGATTTGGATTTCGATTGCTCCATTTTTGAAAGTTTTACAAAATCAAGCATTGTGGGCCTAAATTAGGCTTTCCGTCACCATCCTCAAAATTTCACAAGATTTGACCTGGTTGTTCGTCTTTGCTTCTTGATCATCACAATCCTTTTTGTTTCTCCATCTGGATTTGTTTAGAATTCATTTGTTATTTTTGACCTTATTATTAAGAAAATTAAAAGGAAATTACAAGCTCACTCCAGAAAGTAGAACCCTAGTCTTAAAATTACATAAAACACACCTAATTTTAGTACTTGACCATATTTTTGTGGATTTCTCCATTTTGATCACTTTTTTGGGCAAAAACACGCAAAAAAGTAAAAATTGTAGGTTTTTTGGCGATATTTACACTATTTATATATGAGGGGGTCCACCTCTTAGATATGTAAGTTACCATGTGAGTTCAAATGAATGGGTTTCTTATTTTCCAAAATTTAACAGGATTATATTAACAAAAGCGGGGTTTCAATTTATTTTAGAGGGAAACACGTAAGTTTTTGAACAAAAAGGGATGAGCATGTAAGTAAAGGGGTTTTTCTAATACCCTTTGAACACATGCTATATGAATAATTTATTAAAGGTGAAACCTCGAGATTTACACCTCATTTACACACACCTAGGGATTATCAATCACTTATTTCCTATTATGTTTGATTATCAAGGCATTTAGTGTTAAGTTGTAAGAAATGGCACGTTAACATTCAAGCAGTTCAAAACATTGCCCTTTTTCTAATATGTCACAAATATCTAGGTCTGCATTAAGAATGTCTCCCCCCTCCTTGCTTCAACTCTCTGGGACGACAAAATGTAGCCCGGGTTGTAGAGTGCATGGGTGATACAATCGTGTCTATTCATGGCCCTGATTAGCTCTATCATGCTGTTGATATCAATGCAATTGTATGATGTGAAATAAGCGGGTCTTGAGCAGTGTACTCAAGGGTTTTTGATGGTGAAGCATAAAAAAATCTCTTAAAATTAAAATTATGTAGTAGTCGTGCTCATTCTTTGATAGTGCTGGGCACACGTTTTGTAGCCATAGTGCTGGAAGCAATTGGCATTGTCGTGGGTGGTGTTGTTGGTACTGTCCTGATGAAAAATTTGGTACCCACTTATACTTAACTGCTTGTGGCTTTGCCTTGAGTTTCTCCTTACAATCAGCCTTCCTCTTGAGCATGGCTTTGAATTTTTGATTAGGTTTCCAAACCCATTGAGCTAGTCATGATTGTGGTGTCATTGTTGCTATTGTTTGGGTGATGTAACAAATGTCTCTTTCTTAGTACTCAACATGTACTTAGGCACCCAAATCTGCTGAGGATTATTGATGAGTTGGGATTTAGGTACCCAAAATTTCCTGGTTCCTTGCATGTCGGGATTATGAGGATATATTCAATGTCAAAGAGTGAGCATAGGACTTGAGTTGTTACTGTTTTTTGGGAACTTTGGAGTTTGAGAGTAGCTTTCCACTCTTCACGGCGCTGAGAAAAAGGAATGCTTAACTGTCCGCCCTTGAGTGTTAAGACCAAAACCCTTTCATCCCACTCTTAAACAGCTTTATAGGTTTGTATCGAGGGGACTCCTAGTACCATATCTTCTTTCATATGCTCATCTAGAATGCAAATAAAGGTGCGTGGACACAAAAATCCATGCAAAAAGATGTTGGGATTAATCAATCCCAAGGTCTGCGTGAATTCTTCATGACATCCCTTGACTTTAGTTTTGCAATATTCTAGTGGTTGGGTTATCGCTTTTTTGTATGTTGAATAGTTTGAGTCATGCACTTGTGTCTGCTAGTGCTTTGACTATAAGTCCATCTTTGAGTGTCACTGTTATCTGCATATCTAATCCATCCAACCATTCATCATCTGTCTCCACTTCATCATCAGCTAAGGATTGAGTAAAATAGTGATGGTGAACTTGAAGGGTATTGAGTGGCAACACTTTAGGAATTGGTCGCATTGCCGCTTTTTGCTTCAAAATCTAGATGCATGCTTCTTCTTCTGCTTCATTTATCATCTTTTGTCGTTTGAGCTTGCGTCCTTTTTCTACATGCATTCTTTGTAAGAGATCATTAGTTAAGTGTAGATAGTATTTTCAAAGACAACATCCAGTAATCCAATTTTCCATAACCTCCCTATATAAGGTTGTTAGTTTTAAGTCCCACTTGGCAAAACATTTTCAATGACAAAAGGATCATGTCCCTTCTTCTTGAATTTAGGAATGTACTGCTTTAGGGTGAACTAGTAACAAATCCCCTTGGTTAAAGTTCTTTGTTAACAAATGCGTGTCAAAAAATTGCTTTTGTTTTTGTTTTTGTGCATAAATATGTGCTATGGACACTATTCTCTGTTCACATAGCCGCTCTAAGTCCTCTAGCCGTTTTGACAACTTATGACCTTTCCATTATAATTTGTGTGCAACTCTAAGTGTGGATAACAAGAATTCCATGAGTAGTATTGCATCTAATCCATAGACTAAGTTAAAGGAAGTTGCATTCAAAATTGTTTTGAATGACACTCTATAAGTCCAGAAGATTGAATGAAGTTGCATTTCCTAGTCAGTTCTTCCCGTACTAATGATCTTGGTTAGCACTAAGCTCAAGATTTTGTTTGTATGTTTGCTTCAACCATTTTCTTGAGGATGATAGGGTGTAGATTTATTATGGATCACCATAAACTCATTCATCAAGTGTTCTATCACATTTTTAAGAAAATGCAAGCCTCAATCAATTACAAGCTCAATAGGAAGTCCGTACCTTGTGAAAATGCACTCATATAGGAATGCTGTAGTGGTTCTAGCATCATTATTCCTAGTGACTCTTGCCTCAGTCCATTTGGTCAAGTAATTTGTTGCCACAATAATATATTGCCCCTAAGTCTTATATGTTGTTGGTTGTATTGGACCGACAAAGTCTATACCTCACTAAGAAAATGCGTGTGCTCCATCATAGGTCACAATGGCATTTTGTCAATTCTTGTTGGCATCTTTGCTCGTTGACATGAATCATTGTCTAGCAAATTCTTTTGTAGAATAGTGAAAAAGGTTGGCCACCAAATGCTGACCATCAATATAGATTTATCTATAGTTTCATGAGAGAAATGACCTCTTGCTAGACCATCGTATGCTTGTTCCAAGATAGGAAGGTATTCACCCTCATTGGCACAAAGTTTGAGCTATTGGTCCTTTTCTCGTCGATACAGTTGACATCCAACCATCCCATATTTGGTAGCTTCTGTTTTGATTTTCTATCTTCTCTTACTCATATCTTCAGGGAATGTCCTATTGGTTAGATATTCTACTAGATTTCTACTCCGTTGCAGTGTCATAGAGATCTGGAATAATGTGGCATGAGGTACAATAACCTTTTCCTTACATTGAGAGCAATTGTTCATATAATCATGAACGTCTCTCCTCATTGTAGGCCAATAGACCCCTAGCTAGGTTAATTGCCGTAAGGTTTGGTATTTCACAAAGTGGATTCCAACTACCATCATATGAGCTAGTTTCAAATAGTTTCCATGTTCCTTAGGGCCAATTCATAACAATATAATCCCATCTCTGTCTTTTTGATAAATTCTTTTAGCCAGCAATTGGTATATGGGTGATTGCTCAATCGATCATGGTGTAATGGGAAGTGGTATCTGCGAATCTACTTGCACTATGGTCATCAAAGATACGGTTCTCTGACCATTAGGAATCTACGGAGAATAGATAAGCCTCTGGAAAATAATCATATAACCCTTTCGTTTCGTTCTTGAAGTGATCCTTGACATGTGATCTTATCTTTGGTGTGTGGTGCCCTTTTTAACTACCATTGTGAATTCAAATTGAGTAGGATGATAAACCATCTTACTATTCTTCCTATATTGCATGGCTTATTCACCAGATAGAGCAAAGCTTGGTGGTCTACAAAAAAGACAAACTTGTTATCTAACAAGTAGTGTCAAAATTTCTTAACTACATACACCATTCCAAGGCCCTCCCTTTCAGTGGTGGTGTAGTTCTTTTTAGCTATGTTTAGATGTCTGTTGGTATAGGATATAGGAAAATCCATTGTTCCCTCTCATGGTTGAGCTAATATGCAACCAATAGAAAAATTTGAAGCATCAACATGCACATGGAAAAATTTGTTCTAGTCTCAAGTCTCAAAAATTGGTGCTGATGTTAAGGCTTGTTTAAGCTTCTAGAATTATTCTTCACATTCTTTCATCCATTCAAAATGAGTGATAAGGTCATACATGGGTTTTGCAATGACGGTGTTGTGCGCATTTTGGAGACCCAATTGTTTGTAAGTTTGTAAGTTTGTACATATGGACATGACGCCCGATGTCAAAATGGTGTGTTGGTGATTGTTTTGTGGGTTTTTTAGCTTGCTTTAGCAAGCACATGTACATGAAAGGCCAGTTTTTAGTGTAGCACTAGATATTGGGTTACTATAAGTGCTCGTTAGTGAGTTCTTTTGAAGTGAGGTTTGTACATAACCAAAAATCATGTAAAAACTTAAAAGATTTTAGCCAAAGTTTAGAAATTTGCACATTTCGGGTTGTTGTGCCTCCTTGATGATCTTGGATGCAATTTTTTGCTCTTGCCTTGCCTTCTCTACGTATAATTGTACTGGGATAACTCTTTGTTCATGTCAATTTTGCACATAGCAGCATGTAGAATCAAATTTAATCATCTTCAACTTTCTTGCCAGTCATTTTTCAAGATGTTTTTCAAGCTTCAAAGTTCCCCAATTGGAGTTATTCTCTTTAGGAACGACTAGTTCTCTGCAAGGTTATGGCTATGGCAGGTTAGTGGAAAATTGTGTGTAGATAGATTGGGAGGGCATGTATCTATGAATTGTGGAGTTGATGTTGAAATTGTGGGTTTGTGATGCTCATTGTGAAAGGGGAGGCCCTTGTATTCATATGCATTGGTCAACATGTGTTGTAAATCTGTGCTTTGATAAGGTTTAGCTCCTATGTGCTATGGTCCTTTGGGTGGGCGTGTGCTTGTTGTTACCATATACATGTGGTAGTGATGTGTGTGAACACACTAGGACCGCCGGGGCATTTTTTCACTCTTTAGGAGGTTTTTTCCCCTGTGCATTGTATATACGCCCATCACTCTAGGGCTATCTATCTTTTCCATTGCACACTAAGTAACACACTCTCTATTGTGTGCCTTGAGCTTCCTTCGTCTTCTCCAAGCTGTGTGCGTTTCTCTGCAACCTAATTCCAACAATTGGTATCAGAGAAGGTTGCGTCCTCCCGGGCTTAGTCATCAGCTGCTCCAGTACATGCCTGCTCACTTTCTTCGATTTTAGTGAGCTTTGGCAAGCGTTCATAGGTCAACAAATACTTTGGGCAAGCTCATAGAGCTTGGTCTACTCAGATTTTTGATTTGGGCTCATTTCGGCCTCCGTTTCCACTACAGGCAGGTCTGCACAGGCAATTTTGTCATTTTGTGCAGAATTTCATTCAGTGTCATTTTCTGCATAACAGGTGCCTTATAGTCTTCTACTGTTTGTGCTATATAGCACGTGTTGTTCCCGCTTTGTTTCTCCTATTTTTGGGCAGTTTTCACATCAGGTGCAGCATTTACCATGGCTGACAACAACAACACAGATGTGTTCAAGATGTTTGCTGCTGAGGACAGGTTAGATGGGGACAACTACCCTATGTGGGCTTATATGATGCAACATGTTCTTGTGTCAAAGGGTGTCTGGAACATTGTGCAGGGCATTGATGTACGTCCTGGTTCTGAGGATGTAGGCGATATTGAGAATGTTGCAGGTCTTGTTGCAAGGATTGCAGCTGTTAGAGTTGTTTTGCCTACGGCAGAACAAGCTCGTTGGGATGTTAAGGATGCGCAGGCTCATGCATTGATTGCGTTGTCTGTGAAGCGCACCATTGTGTTCCTCACATCCGTTCAGCAAAATCTGCAAAACAGGCTTGGGATATTCTAGCGGGTCTTTATGCAAGCCACAATGAGGCTAAAATTGCTTTGCTACGTAAAGAGATGGAGTCAAAGATTATGCATGAGGAAGATGATATGGACACTTTCCTTGCTAGTGTCAAGGATATCAATGAGCAACTTATTTCTGCAAGTGAAGTTATTTTAGACATTTCCCTTGTGCAGACTGTTCTTGATGCCTTACCAGATTCTTACCAGACTTTTGCTAGTACTTGGAGACTTATGACCCAAGGAAATCCAGAAGTTGTCAATTTTGATGCATTATGCACATTGCTGTTGCAAGAGTCACTTTCCAGAAAAAACAGGACTAGACAACGTGCAGTTGAACAGGCTTTTATTGCTTCTCAAAGAAAGGGTGGTAACAGCAATGCAGCCACTTCTTATGGTTCTGCTGCGAGTTGCAAAAATTCTGTTCCTAATGCTTTTGCTGGCAGCAATTCGTCTGGAAATTCTGGTGATAAGGGCAAAAAGAAGATGCGTTGCCATTATTGTAAAGCCAATGATCACTTGATCAAGTCGTGTCCTAAGTTGAAGGCCAAAGAGGCTAAGAAGAAAGAGGGTGGTTCCACTGTAAATGCTGGTTCCACTACAAATGCAGCCATTGTTGAGTATTCTGTGAAAGGAGACTGTAATGCTGATGTTGATGCAGAATGGGCTTTTAGCACAGAGTGCACTTACAATCCTGCTGTCCATGATGCATGCTTATCAGTTGCTGCAGATTCACATGTGTGGTATTTCGACAGTGGTGCTACAAAGCACATTTACCTCTCTCGAGTCTCTCCCTCATGGGAATTCAGTCACTTGTGCCAACAATGCCTCATATCCAGTTCAGGGAGTTGGAAAGATTGTGCTTACCATGATGCATGCTTATCAGTTGCTGCAGATTCACATGTGTGGTATTTCGACAGTGGTGCTACAAAGCACATTTACCTCTCTCGAGTCTCTCCCTCATGGGAATTCAGTCACTTGTGCCAACAATGCCTCATATCCAGTTCAGGGAGTTGGAAAGATTGTGCTTACTGCTGCAAATGTCAGTTCTTGCACACTTCTTGATGCACTTTATGTACCTGGGATCAAGAAGAATCTCTTGTCTGTATCCGCACTTGCTAGACTTGGACTTGTAGTCAAATTTGTGGATGACAGATGTACAGTTCATGATCTCAGCTTTGGTGATGGAATTGTTGCATTTGGCCTTTTGTTCCGTGGGCTGTATAAGCTCACTTTGTATGACAAGTGTGGACAAAATTTCGCAAATGCTGTTGCAGATTCAAGGGCTATTTTAGATGCAAAACTTTGGCATGCACGTTTTGGTCATCTGAATTTTGCCAGTTTGCTGCGTTTCCGGAAATCTGATATGGTTGCTTCTTTGCCCCCTCTTGAAGCACCTGTCAAACATGTTTGTGAAGGCTGTATTTTGGGTAAGATGTAGCGTTCTAAGTTTCCGAAGGATGGTTCAAATCGGGCCACATGCAGGTTGCAGCTTGTGCATAGTGATGTTTGTGGGCCCATGCAAACTCCATCCTTGGGCAATTACCTGTACTTCGTGACTTTCATTGATGATTACTCCAGGCATGCATGGGTATTTCCGCTTAAAGCAAAGTCCGAAGTTTTTATGTGCTTCAAATTTTTTTTGGCTTTGGCTGAAAATGTCTGGAAATGTACTATGGGCACCCTTCGTTCCGATCGAGGGGGGGAGTATATGTCTCATGAACTTAATGCATTTCTGGCTAGTCGTGGGATAAAACACCAATGTACAGTGCCTTATACACCTCAGCAAAATGGTGTTACTGAGAGGAAAAACAGGTCACTGACGGAAATGGCACGATGTATGGTCAAAAGTCAAGCTTTACCTCATTCTTTTTGGCTTGAGGCCATCATGTGTGCCACTTATGTACTAAACATGTGTCCTACGAAAGCTTTGCAGTCTATTACTCCATATGAAGCATGGCATGATAGAAAGCCTTCTATTGAGCACATGCCTATTTTTGGCTGTTTGGCATATGCTTTGGTGCCACAAGTGCAACGCAGAAAATTGGATGATAAGGTTGTCAAATGTATTTTTGTTGGTTATAGTGCTGAAAGCAAAGGTTACAGGTTGTATCATCCACAAACAAAACGTATTCTGGCTTCTCGGGATGTAGTGTTTGTGGAAGATTCTGTTTAGGCCTTGCTGTCATGTACTAGAGACAGTAATGTAAGCTCACATGACATTTATGACACTTTGTTGCCTCTTTTCAGTGGTAGAAATACGAATGTAATTTCCAATGAGGCAAATGTACAGCCTATTGGGGTTTCTAAAAATATCTAGATCAGCCTATTATTGATGCAGATGTACATGATGTACTTGATGAGGAAAGGGCTGAAAATGAGCAGGCTAGATGTATTGCAAAATGGCTGGTGCACACTTTGCGTGACAGTAAATTGGATGCACCTTTGTCTAGTTGTACTCGTTCAGGCTCTCGCAATGCATCTTATGCATCAGATTGTTATGCTTTGGCTGTGTCTAGCTTACAGGATGTTGAGGAGCCTCTGTCTTTTGATGAAGCACAGAATTCAGAAAATTGGATGGCTGCCATGCAATCAGAATATGACACACTTATAGAAAATGACACATGGACTTTATGTGATTTGCCTCCTGGCAAAAAGGCCATTGGTACGAAGTGGGTTTACAAGTTGAAACACAAACCGGATGGTGAGATTGATCGCCATAAGGCTCGACTTGTTGCAAAGGGTTATGCACAGCAAAAAGGCATAGATTATGAAGAGACTTTTGCTCCCACTTTTCGTATGACTACTGTACATTTTCTATGTGCATTGGGAGCTCATTTTGGTTGGGATGTACATCAATCAGACATTGTTACTGCTTTCTTGAATGGTGACATATTTGAGGAAGTTTATGTAACGCAGCCTAGCAATTTTGTCATAAAAGGACAAGAGGATAAAGTGTGCAGATGTAAGAAGGCTTTGTATGGGTTGAAGCAATCTCCTCGTGCTTGGTATGAGAAAGCTGGCACTCATTTGGTTAAACGAGGCTTTCGTAATAGTCCAACAGAAGGCACATTGTATGTAAAGCGGGAGGGTGATGTACTTCTCATTGTGGTTCTTTATGTTGATGATTTGCTGATCACTGGACCAAATGAGACACATATTGCTGAATTTAAGGCTGATTTGAATGCTACTTTCAAGATGAAAGATTTGGGGCTGTTGCATCATTACTTGGGTATATAGTTTAAGCAGTGTGATGGTGGTATTGCCTTGTGTCAGAAAAGTTACATAGAGACATTGCTATGTAAGTTTGGACTTGAGGATTGCAAACCTATTGCCACTCCCATGGAAACAGGTTTGAAGTTGAGTCTACATGATGCTGGCGATCCTGCTGATGTCACTCTTTATCAAACTACTGTTGGCTGCCTCATTTATGTATGCAACACGAGGCCGGATATTCAATTTGCAGTCTCACAGGTCAACAGATTTATGTATAGCCCAGGGTCTAAGCATTGGCAGGCTGTCAAGAGGATTTTCCGCTACCGTAGTGGCACTTTACATCTTGGCTTGTTTTATCCCAAGGGGGGATCATTGCCGCCAGACTTACATGCTTTTTCGGACTTAGATTGGGCTGGTTGTTTTGACACGCGAGTGTCCACAAGTGGTTTTTGTTTCATGCTTGGCAGTTCATGTATATAATGGTTGAGCAAGACGCAACCTACTGTGGCCACTTCGAGTTGTGAGGCTGAGTACAGGGCAGTCTTCACAGCTACGGTTGAGTGTGTATGGCTCAGACGCCTTATGGCTGATTTGGGTGTTGGATAGGACACTGCCAACACTATCTACACTGACAGTCAAAGCGCATTGGCAGTTGCGAGGAACCCAGTTTTTCATGCTTTCACAAAGCACATTGAGGTGCATTACCACTATGTCAAGGAGAGGCTCTCAACAGGAGAGATCAGCTTGGCTTATGTGCCAACACACGACAACCTTGCAGATCTTTTCACAAAGGCATTGTCTCGTGAGAAGCTTGAAGCTTTTCGCAAAGCTTTGGGCTTACTCCCCTTTGTGGACTGATCATGTCCTTAGGGCATGGAACTTCCCTTTACTCATGTGCCAGCTCTTGTTCACCGCATCACTCCGGGGGGGATTTGTTACCATATACATGTGGTAGTGATGTGTGTGAACACACTAGGACCGTTGGGGCATTTTTTCCCTCTTTAGGAGGTTTTTTCCGCTGTGCATTGTATATACGCCCATCACTCTAGGTCTATCTATCTTTTCCATTGCACACTAAGTAACACACTCTCTATTGTGTGCCTTGAGCTTCCTTCGTCTTCTCCAAGTTGTGTGCGTTTCTCTGCAACCCTAATTCCAACACTTGTAAATTCCCAAGGGAGCATAGGTCTTTTGGTTGGGGTTTATATGAGTTGTTTTGGTATAACTTTTTGTGTTGAGGTTGAAGTTTGAATGCTCTTGGGATATAAAGCTATAGAGGTGTCCCAAATTTTTTTTTGCTCCACAACAGCATAGATGTAGATGAATCTACAGTAATAGGCACAATGCCCTATACATTCCTGAACTTCCTTGACATTTGTTGGTCTTGACATCTCAACAATTACTACTACTTTTTTTATATCTGTAGCAATACTGTATTTTGATACAATTTGTCCAAGAATTTTTCCCTGTCTAACCATAAATACATATTTCTCTGGATTTAAGCAAATCTTGTATAGACGACATTTCTCAAGGACACACCATAAGTGCTCATAATGGATCTTTTTGTAGAATGCACACAAAGATACTTTGAGGAAATTTTGGAATATTCCTTAAACGCATGGCTCATTAGTCGCTGGAATGTTGTTGGTGCATTGTTCAGTCCAAAGGCATGATCGTGGAATAAAAAATTCCCCATTTTGTGGCAAAAGCCATTTTATGTTGATCTTTTGGATCTATGGCTAACTAATTGTAACCAGAGAATTCATCAAAGAAGCTATAAGTCTCTTTCTGAGCTACTTGTTCTAGGACATGATATGTGATAGGAAGAGGATAATTATCTCTTATGGTAGCTGCATTCACCTTCTTGAGGTTCACGCACACTTTAAGTTTGCTATTCTTTTTTGGCACTACCACAGTAGGTGATACCCAATCAGTGTGTTCTATCTCATAGATGAACTCCACTTCCTTGAGCTTCTCAATCTCTTCCTTGATTTTCTTAGCAAAGGTCTCATTATAGGTGTATGGTCGTTGTTTGCTTGGCTTATCATCATCTCTCATATGGATAGTATGTTGACATATTTTAGGATCTACTCCCTTGAGATCTTTGTAGAACCAAGCAAAAACGTCCCTATATGCTTGTTTGAATGATAATTTCTTCCTCCTATGGAGACAAATTTGTAGCTATGTATGTCGGTTTTGAGTCCTCTCCTAGCTCTGATAAGTAAATTACTTGGAGTTTTTAGGTTTCTCATAGGATTTTCTCAGTTCCTTTGTATGTTGCAATGGTTGCTTTACAATAATTTGTGAATCTTGTGAAGTGTATTTTTTGTAGTGCAAAAGAACTGTGATTGCCCCTGGTTTATCTTCTTCTGATTCCATTTCTATAGTCCAAATCTCCTTTAAAGTCCATTTCAACTCCTTATACTCTGCTTTGCGCTTGATTTTAGTCATTGGAGGTTCTTTTACCTTGGTCTCGTCACGCTTGCCCAAATTTTGTTTTGTTTTTGTGTGTTGATCCGTGTTTTCATGGTTGGATATCTTCTCATTATTTTGTCCTGATGTAATCCAAAGTATCTATCATCGCCAAAAAATGAGTTTTGTTCTCCATCACAGGTTCCAATTGTTTTCTTTTCATGTTATATTTTAGTTTTTTGTGATACCTTTGTTGGCATCTACAGTGCTGATTTGAAAAATCAAAAACTTTTCTTCTCCTCCCTTGAGTAGAAGTTTCATCCTTACATGTTCTTTTGTAGAATTTGTTTCCTTCACTGTGAGTGTCTCATCATCTAACTCATCCATGGAATCATCATAATAATGATTAGAGAAAACTTGCTACTCCTAAGTCAGTTCAATAGTCACCATCTGGATTGGAATTATGTCGTATCTCCTCATCACAAAACTGTGTGGGGGTGGATTTGTTATTGCATACATCCATAGTAGCCAGAATTTGAGTCCACTCAAATGGTTCAAACAGGTTTTCAAGAAATGGTTCAGGTCCATATTTAACATCATTTTTCTCTCGATCTAATATACAATCTTCTCTCCATAAACTACCAGACTTAGAAGCTCCATATATCCAAATTGGAGTGTCTTTATGTATCCATGACGATAGCTTAATTTTTGTTGAGTTTTTAAAATCCAAATCCTGGATTGGTGTTCTCAAGACATCCTTGTAAGAATGGTCCTTCAAATTTACCTTAGTAATTGATTCAACCTATTTTAGGTAAATGTAATCATTTCTCCAATCTTGGATCAACTGTATTTGTCTCATGAAAGGTCTTGCCAATATGATTTCATAATTGAGTTTTTTCTCAACAATGGCAAAAGTGTGCTGGTAGTCAATTTCACAGGACTTGACTATCACATTTTTCAATAAGTCCATCTCTCAGTTGCAGTTTCATTTGTGTTTGTCTAATTGTTGGTTTTTCCTAGGCCTCCTAGACAACTTTTATTGCTATGGCAATGCCTACTCCACTGTCCAAAACCGCCATAGTCGTTACATCATTGTACTATACCAAAAAGGTTGTGTTTCCTTTGTTCCCCTCACAATAATCCCAAGTTTGTTCATAGGCACATATTTGATAATTTTAGCCACACCTCCTCGTCTTGAAATCCCATTAAGTTTTGTTGGGTTATCCCCTTTAAGCCCCATCTTTCCATGGTAACTTGTAGATCCTTCCATAGATGTGGTCCTATCTTGAGCAACTCACCCAATGTGATTGTGCATTGGATCGGAGTAGACATAATTGATTGCAAGTATACCACATCTAAAATTTTCTTTGGTCTATTTAAACTCGTCATTTTACACACTAGTGATTTTTCTTCATTTTTCATGGATACGAAGGCAATGTCTACAACGTTCAAGCTTTTCATAAGCTTGACTACTCAGTTCCCTAGACTCCATACAAGGATCCAGTTCCATGGGTGGTTGATCTAGACATACTTCTTTGATAGGAGCTGATTTTAGAGTTAGAATCTTGTCTTTTGCATCCCTAACCGGTTCCCAAAGGTGGTTTGACCAGTCTTTGTTAACTAAGGGAACTCCATCTCTAGCCCCTCCTTACTATCTGGAACTATTAGTTCACGTATATCAGCGTCTGCTATCATTTTTCTTGTCAGGAAAATGGCAAGGCCAGGGAGTCATGGACGAGCCAAGGGCCGGACTAGGCAATATGGAAAGGGAATCCAGCTAGGGCAAAGGGGCTAGGACCTTGGCCTATATAGTGGGAGGTTGGGAGGTGGATTCCAGGCACTAGTCTCCCCTAGTCTTTACACTAGTATCAAGAGCTAAGTTTCTTTTTTGGGAAAAGGAGGGCGTGGTGTTTCTAGCCATACAAGGCCTTTGCATGATTGCATGCCATGGACACTTTCTCTTGCTAAGGGAGGACGACGAGGTCGAAGCTGTGGAGCCTGTCTCTTGCTAAGGGGGGACGACGAGGTCGAACACCATGTGCAGGCGGGCTTGGCAAGGGGAGCCGCCGGGTGAAGGTGCACCAAAACGATCGCAGGCTAGCTCAACAGGAGCGCCCCGAGATGCTGAGCAAAGTTCGACACAGTAGCGACACCCGACTTGCCTCGCATCGCTCCCCCTCAACCTTCCCTTGCTCTTGCACTGTCTGCTCGACGGCTATGGATTTTTGAAGCCTTGTGTTCACATACAAACGCCTAAGGCCCTTTGCCTGAGGACTTAAATTAACCTAAGGGTGATTACACACACCGCATCAAGCAACAAGCATTGTAGTTTCGAACCCGGACTTCGTGAGCACATATTCGGGTTTGATTGGTAAAGGGGCCGGCAAGTACATAATTTTCCTGCGTGCTTGCTGCAGAAAATCAGCATTTTGATAAATTTTCTCAAAGGGATTCATTGGCGACCGTATTTATCAAGTTAATTGTAGTTGAAAGCAATAACAGTCACACCCGATTCGGCTACGACGTGTTCAAATAGAGTACCTGCACGGCTAGAATTTTGGATTGATTTCAACTTGGACAATCGATGTAATTAGCATGGATAATTACCCTTGGTGGTGCCAATTACAACTACGAGATTAATTTTCCTCGACTCAAGGTATTTTTTCTTCTGTTCCTTCCACTGCACGGTGTTGCCATAGATTTAGATATTAATATGACTTTTGATTTTGAGCATCAAACACCTGATCTTGCCTGTGTCTTGTTAAGAATATAAACTAGTAGCTTGGTAGGTGTGACTTGTGTGGACCTCTTCTTGTCCTAGTGTCACTCATTCTTCCCCAATTAAAGGTGGTTTCCGCTCCTCTACCCCCATTTCTAGCATTGAGGTGATTGCTTCGGGCTGTATTTCTCCGCTGGTTAGCCATACTACCGAATACTCTCTTGTTTGGCCCCAAATTCTATTTTGTTCTAGGTATGGTCCCCATAATAACTTCTAGGATTGAGTTTCCCTGGTATTTTGTCTGTTCAATCTCCTTTGGAGTCATCATAGAAAAATTATTTTTGCAACAATCCCTAAAGAGGTGGATGGGAAGTTCTGCTAAACCCTTCTCCCTTTTTTTGAAAATATACATGATTTTTAAGGGTGACAACTGCCTTGGTTTGGAATGAGGAATCCAAACCATATCCATAACATTGTTGTCTTCCCAACAATAGACTCGAAGTCTTGGGTTGTCAGTGGGTATGAACTTTAGAGGTTTAATGTCTATCAAATCATATCCTTCTAACTATAACATTGGTGGTCCTTCTTTCATTGTCATGTTTGGAATCAAAGTGTCAATCTCTAATCCCCATTTGTCTATAGTGTCTAGATTTTGTATCTTGAGGCATTGTATCTCATTTTGGTCCATGTAGAAGGTATCTTGCTTGTTTGCTCTAACTTCCTCTTCAGACTCAACGGTATGGTCATCTACCCTTACAATATTTTCCTTGTCAAGATCTAGATAAATATGGACATCATGCTTGTTGGTCCTAAAAAAGGTCAAAATGTGCTTGAATTTGAGTGAGTTTTCAGTCCCCGATTGGGTCAAAAAAGAAGGCATTTAAAAACTTGAGTCAGAGTAAGTGTCTCACACTTCTTCCACTATAATCTCTAATGGTCTCCCTTGGTTTACACTCTCTTCTGTCAATACTCTACTCCTAGTTTCTCAGTTATAGCCTTGATTCACAACAAAATAGCATGACCTTAGGTACATAAACACTTGATCTTCTCAATGAAAAGGAATACTTGGATTCTGTACCAATACCAGCCTGTTTCAGATGCAATCAGTTCAATCTGGGAATTTCCAAAGTTCTTTCCAATCTCCTAGTGTATAAGCTAGTATGAGGATCACATGGATATACAGGAACTCTTGATGCAAACTTTGATTTCAATCCTGTCAAAATGGTTAGTCACATCAATCTGCAACCTTCAACTCTAGAATACTCAATTTCAAGTAACAAACAATGTTCAATTGACCCCAACTTTTTAGGATACTTGTATGATGAGTTTATTAACACTAGTGACCAAAAAATGTGGAAAAATCTTTCTATGGCTAGTAGAAGATATTAATTGTCATGATTAATAGCTCTTGGGTCAAAAAAGCAATATTTTCCACTTTTGTTGGTTCCCTTTGGTTAAGACATGTCCAATAAACTCTGGGTCTATTTTTACAAATTTTCATCACTTTCAGTGATCTGTAGACTCTGACACTAAACTATTATCAATCTCAGTCGAAACCAATTCAAATCACCTCAGATTTGGCATAGGCACTTAATTACTACCAGAGACCCAATCCCTATTGAAAAATTTCCAAAAAATGATTTTTTTGGTGTTAACTAAGCCGACGTCAGTTAACAGAAGCTGCTAAAGACCAAAGACGTAGGGATGCACATCAAAGATGAATATGAAGAAGTAGTGAAGATTGGAGTTACACACTTTTCACATTTTTCCAAAATGGCCATGTATTATTGTAATTTCTTGATTTATTTATCCATTATGATAATTGTAACGTGTTACAGGCTCAATAAGAGCTCCAAGATATAAAGCATAGGACAGTTAGTGTACCTAGGTTGCAGATATAATAAGTGTGGAGCCTTAAAGGTCTTGGGCGCCGAACATTACACATTTTAGACCTTGGCTAAGGTATAAAGGCCAACTTTGTAAATTTTTAATTAATTTTTGGATAATGAAATACACAGCGTGAGCTAGCGACGCTCACCTCCCTCCTTCTCGCGCTTCCTACTCCCTCCCCGGTTTTCACATTGCAGTCGTGTTTGTTGCATTGCAACCGCAGGTAAGAGCTCTATACATTGATGTAAGCATTTCACAGTAATTCGTAGCTTTTTCCATCGCCAATCCGCGGCCTAATCTCATCATAACTAGGAACTTACACTTTCAAAGAAAAAGCTAAGCATAGGCGGGGTATTGGGGCATCATTGCTAAGCATATAGATGCATTCTGGGTCGAAAATGATTAGGTCAAAAATCCACTGCTGTTAATAAACGCGATTTTGGCACGACCTAAAGTGGGGTTTGAAACCATAAGCATGTGTGCTTAAGTCTTATAAACATGTCCTAGAAGTTTGGTTACGTTTGGATGTCATTTGATGCTGTAACGGATGTGATTTGTTTGCCGATGAGCGATTGGCTTTTGGTGATTTCAGTCACTTGAGTGTAGCTTGAGTTAGATGCGAGTTGTTAGTTATTTTTCGAGAGATTGACAACCTCTTGTATCCTCTATGCACTAGTCAAGTCAGCTTCGTCCCATGGATTGACAATTTAATTGTGGTTCTCGCTAATACTGCAATAAGATAGGATGGTGAGGTTAGACACACGTCCCACATTTGGCGCCTCTGTCAGGGACCGAATAGACCTAAAATAGGGAAAACACGAGCATCTTGTGTAGTTGTCCATTAACTTCCTCTAGGTTCACCTAGAGTAAAACTTTCTTTTTAGAAACCGCATAGCCTAAGATTGTCGTCTTTTGCTGTGTAGAGGTAGCTTGGAAGTAATCGTACTTGCTGAGTGCCTTTAGGATTATAGGATCGTAGAAATAGATTAGGATTTTGAGGATGATTGGTAGACAAGACAAGTGTTAAGATCAATGCTCAGAAAACCATAAAAGACAAGAAAACTAGTGTTTGTGGACACTTTCCACAACTCCATTGCATGAGAATCTAGGAGTAGGGCAAGTAGGATCCGAGGTGGATTTCAAAACATTGCTCTCTCTGAAAGAATCATTGTGAGTTGTTATTGGAAGTTGCAAAATTTTAGGTCTACGGCTAGAAATAGCACGAAAAGACTCCAAACCACTCAATCCGACTGGAGAGTAAGCTTAAAAGTTGTATGAACCAATGGGTAAGCTCAAGGACACTTTGAGGTAAAATTTTCAAGAGCTTGCCAAAACTCAGATTATTTTTTTTTTCTTGACATATTAGGCCAAATTAAGTTTTTACTTGATTCATAGGCTTAAAATAGCTCATGAAAAGACTATCCAGTGAAAAAGTTCAAAAAAACGTTCATTTTGGGCCAAAAGTAAATAATCGTGATTATTTACTTTCAGCTCAAATTTGACCAAGGCTCATACCAGTGACTCATTACATGTATACAAACAAATTTTGTAAAGGCATAAAAGATTTGGATCACCAAACTGGCAAAAAATTGGGTAAAAACTAAAGTTTGTACTGACTTTTTGAAACTTGAGTGTAAACTGGGAAAAAATTTGTCCAAACTTGATGAAATTTGATTTATAGGCTTATATTGATGTGATAAACATGTATACATGATCACTTGACCAAAAAGATGCAAAAAGTTACCAGTTGTAAATAATCGCGATTATTTACATCTGTCCCATTTTCAACTTTTTTGACTAAGTTAGCATACCACTAGTTTTTACCATATTGTAATAAGCCCACAAACCAAATTTGGTATGATTTGGATCATTGGATTGAAAATTGTGACCAAATTCGCAAAGTCAGTCTGCGGATAGAAAACTGATGACCATTTGACCAAAAATTGTCCAAACTTGATGAAACTTGGCTAGAGACCTCAACTTGAGTTCCTTAAGAGATTTGTGTCAAGATTGGGATAAAAAATTGCAAAAATTTAGCTGGAGTAAATAATCACAATTATTTACATCTGCTTCAAAAATTGACAATCTTGCACATTTGAGTATACCACAAGGTCAAGCATACCAAGTAGACCACACAAATCAATTTTAATGAAATTTGGATCACAAAATTCAAACTTAAGCCAGATTCTTGAAAACTGAGTCTACGGACAGAAAACTGTTGATAACTTGAACAAATCTTGTTCAAATTAAGTTTTAACTTGACTTAGAGGCTCAAAATAGATCATAAAAAGATTGTCCAACACTGAAAAAGTTGAAAAAATTGTCCATTTTAGGTCAAAAGGAAATAATCACGATTATTTACTTTTCACTCAAAACTGATCAAGGTTGATACCAGAGACTCTATGCATGATTACAAACATCTTTTGTGAAGGCTCATAGGTTTGGATCACAAAACAGGCAAAAAATTTGACAAAAACTGAAATCTGTACTGATTGTCGAGAAATTGTGTCTGACTTGATGAATCTTGTTCAAATTAAGTTTTAACTTGACTTAGAGGCTCAAAATAGATCATCAAAAGACTATCCAATGAAAAAGTTGAAAAAATTATTCATTTTAGGTCAAAAGTAAATAATTGCGATTATTTACTATTGGCTCAAAATTGATCAAGGTTGATACCAGAGACTCTACGCATGATTACAAACATCTTTTGTGAAGACTCATAGAGTTTGGATCACAAAACATGCCAAAAACTTTACAAAAACTGAAATCTGTACCGATTGTCGAGAAATTGAGTGTGACTTGGTAAATCTTGTTCAAATTCAGTGAAACTTGACTCATAGGCTTATATTGATGTGTTAAACAAGTGTACATGCTCAGTTGATCAAAATTATGCAAAAATTACCAAAAGTAAATAATCGTGATTATTTACTTTTGAGAGAAAAAAATGTTAAAAAAAAAAAATCCATATAGTAAATAATCGTGATCATTTACACTTGCTCCAAAATTGAGAAATTTTTCACAACTGAGTATACCACAGTGTCAAGCACATCAAGTAGACTCCACAAATCAAATTTGGTGAAATTTGGATCACAAAATTGAGACTTAAGCCAGATTCTTGGAATTAGAGTCTGCGAACACTAAACAATTGATAACTTGGACAAATCTTGATCAAACTCAACCAAACTTGTCTAGAGACCACAACAAGGTAATTACTTGGAAAAACAAGCCTAAAAAGTGTAGAAACTGAGAAAACTAAATAATTGGGATTATTTACTTTTGAGCCCCAGAAACAAGATTTTGGACTTTCGAGCTTGTATAATGTTAGAACAACATGATACAAGGCCACTGGCCATCGGATCAAAATTAATACATGATAACTTAGTTTTCAAGTTGCAGAGTAGTCCTTTAGCTCCTTGCAAGGATAGAAGTTGGAAATCTCAATTGCTGACTCACTTAGCTCGGATTGAAGAACCAGGTTGCAGGCAAAGAATTGGGAGCTTAACAAGAGCTGAATTCAAGTCAAGTGGAAAAAAAGGATAACAATCTAATTTGTAGGTTAGGTTATTCAAAGCCTAGATTTTCATCATTTCAAAGGCTGCAATCAATTCTGACACTTTTGAGCTAGAGTTAATCAACTCTTGTGAGTCTAAGAGAAATCAACTGCCAAAAGTACTTTGGCAAAAGCAGTCTTATCAAACCCGAGCATAATTTTTTTGCTAATCAATACCAAAATCTGCTAGGAGACAGATTTTATAGAACTAGTCGACATGGACTCATCTCGAGCTGAGAGTTCAAGTACAATAGAGCAAGCCAGTAGCAGTGGTAACATAGGTACAAGTGCAACAGAGCAGATTTTACAAATATATGGCTACAATGGAGATAAAGTCTTATATGTAGATTTAGAAGGCCATATATATATAATGAGCAACAAAAGCAACACAGGAGCCAAGATCTTATTGATAAGAGTAAACCCAGATTTAGAGAACTCCCAGACGTTCACAGAATTCAGAGGAGCCAGGTATTGCAAGCTCAAAGATGAACTGCAGATAGAAGTTCAGATAGTCAATCCAAGTGTTTATCTAGAAATCTGCACAAGCCAACAAAACATACAGTTAGTGCATATGCAATCAGGGTCATTGTACATGGACTACAATGGTCAGATGTATAATCAAGAACCAAAAATGAAAGATCCAATAGATCAACCAATTGAAGCTAGTCTATTTGGAGAACTGAGCCAAAGATGGTACAAAGGTCAAGATGGAGCATTCTAAAACTTGATGCTTAGTGTTTTAAAAGAAGATGCCGACAACTTCGTCAACATAGAAGCAGAAACTTCTCAACTAGAGCTTGACATGACAGAACCAAATGAATACCACCAGTCATGGCGTATTGCCCAGATTGTGGACGAAGAGGTGGACATTTTTCTGAAGATTGTCCAAGAAACCCAAACAACAAGGACACATCAACCACCAAGCAAGGTACATAGCAAATTGGAAATGCAAATCTCGATGTAAGTGCATTTAACTTGTCACTTTTAATGCAATCAGATGATTTTGCATTACCATTAGAAGCACAATTCAAAACATTGCAAGTTCAAAATCAGCATAAAGATGCACATGCACCTGAAAAGCTTAAAATTGATTCTTTGAACAACAAATTCTTGCATGAATTTAGTCAAGGTGTCCAGATATCACCAAAGGTTGAAAAGACTGTTAGGTTTGTAAATGATTTTGCGTCCCACTGCCACAAGTGTGCAATTATTCACAAGTCTAAGGGACACATCAAATAGAATGATGTTAGCATTGTATGGCACCCATAATTCATATGCACACTATGTAGACCAAAAAGGAGAACTATACAAAAAGGATCAACCACTGTTTGAACGGCCCACATACCAGCTCATAAAAGTGCGTCCAGTGATAGATCAGAAAGGATGGTTCATTTTAGAGGAAAGAATCTATTATAGTCCATTCTCTCTAGAGCTAAAGGATATTACCCGAGTGAACTCAGAAATCTGTTAAGAGCCAAACCCTCCTCCATCGAAAATCAAACTTCGATGTTGTGACCAAACGAGCATATACTTTGGCCAAAACAGTCGTAGATATAGACGAGAGTCTAGCATCTATGGTGCCTTGGGTCCTGAAACCACAGAAGCTCATATCATAGGAGACCCATGGGATAGACAACATCATGGAAAAGATAATGCTATTTATAGCTTGACTTGGGGAATAATTTGTCATGTTTCATGGAGATACATAGAAAACTATGGAGAAGGTTTACATATGCCAAACATCAACAATGCTATCCAAAGTGTGCCTTCACAATCCCAAAAGGTGAGACTAAACCAGAGCCAAACAATTTATATTCTCATAATAGAGATGGCTATATTGATCACCCTAGGAAGGGGGGAGCTGTAAATCTATCAAGCTCAGCTCTAGTATCAGAAAATGCTACACCAGATAGAAGCCTAAGAACTTCTAGCCAGCAGACTCCTTCAAAGCAAAAACCATTGGAAGATCATATGGTTGCTAGAAATTTAATCTGCAAAAAAATTCTTCTATGAAGAACATCAAGGGCAAAAGTTTCAGATGATCTCCACAAGCAAAAGCCAAAAGCCGACAAATCCCACAGTACTCAAGCAACTGCATGAGACCAAGCTCGCATATGCATATCGAGATGCAAATGGCAATGATTCTCAGCAGGTTCATGACCTTGTACAAGCCCCTATGGATGCTAAACCTGAAGTCAAGGACTATCTGAAGATGATGCGAAGCGTCAAGCTGCCAGAACAGGTGACAAAAAAAATCAAGATCAACGAAAGCTAAAGTCCAGAAAGATACAAAAAGGTCACCACCAAAATCTCCTTCAAAGAGACAGATTCTGCCAGAAAGTACAGTGGATCTTCTAAGATCAAACGTTACTCAAATGCAGGCACACAATGCTCAGCAATTGGAAGAAAAAGGTGCGGTATTACTATAAAACGAGCCAACATCAACGAAAGCAGGTGATCAAAACAAAGCCAATGTAGAAAAAGTTCAACCCATGGACACCGCCACCACAAAAGCACTCAATACAGAAAGAAATCATGAGAAGATCAAGTGCAACATCACCAGTGAGAACGAAGAAACGTTGTCAAGTGAAGTAAAGCTAGATTTTCAGCTAGACAAGAACCTCATGTCCTTTTGCACTTGGAAAAAATGTGGCCAACCACAAAAGAAAATGCTCTTGAGTTTGTGAGCATATCTGGAGATAAACGAGCAGAATGCTGGGGAATCGTCTCCACCACCATTGAAGTTAGCTCACAAATCATCATAGCTCAATTACACGTGATCATAGCAAAGGATATGCCAACCGACATCATAATGGGAATGCCAATGGCCCAGAAGATGTTAGAGATATAGAATGAAAACAGGATGCAATCATCAAAGACAACAAAGAATGAAGACCAAGACTGGTCACCCGCGAAGGATAGCACAAGGTCCTTAAACACAATTAAAATGGAGACTTATATCAAAGCAGATCTTATTGAAGATGATTCATCTCCATCAATTAGAACCTCAAAAGAGCTTAAAGAAAATCAGGCAATATCAAGTGCAAATCAAACAGAGCAAAGAGCAACCACGAAAGCTATTGAGCAGAGAATGCCATCAAAGCAAAAGTTAAGAAGAACAATTACTCATTGCCAACTAAATCAGTTGATGTAAGTCAGATTGGAAAACAAAGTCTCAAACCACCCTCCATGGAGACACAATTAGATCAAGATGAGACCATGGCAAAAGCAGGTCAAAAATCTTCAATAGAACCAACAATGAGAATAGCTGTAGTTCTCAGTAGTAGAAGCAAAGTACAATATGGTTGCAAAAAACATCCAGAGCATTCTAGAGATTACTCCATGTAAATATAATAGCAAAACAATGCTAGGTTTGCATACAGGTAAAAAAAAAAAGGTTGCTACCCTTAGCATTCCAAATCATGAAGAGCAGGTGAAGTTTTAGGTGAAGCCTTTAAAGGAACTGCTTATCAGTCGTTAGATCAACACAAGGCCTACAAAGAAGATACAGTGCTAATACTCTCTTTTTCAAGAGGTAGCAAGCAACATTTACAGGTACCGTTAATGATAGATTCAAAGTTGCAAAAGTCACAGGAATCAAAGACAAATCTTGCAGACAAAGGTAAAGCTAAACTGGACCTTCCACCGATTAGCAAAGAAGGTGTGATAGCGTATGCCTCTACATCAAAGAACCCTCATGGATCAAAAAGTTAGGCTTTCAATGAAGGAGTACGAGCGGAAGTGCGACGCGAGAGAGAGAGAGAGAGTGCGAGAAGAAGAGCACGACGATATGGTGAACTCGCTCTACTGTAATGTGTAGAGCATAGTGAGTTCTTATTAGGTTTTTACAAAAGAATATGTGTACATACCTGGCGGTCCACCCACTTACCTGGGCGACCACATTGGGCTTTATACCCCAACAACCTCCCACTTAAAGTCCAATGTGGTACTTTAAGTGTGAGAGAAGCTACTATACAAGCTAAAATACAAGAGATGTAGAGAAGTGATGTACTACCCTACACCTAACTGCTTGCGAAAATGCGCAAAGCTCTCTGAGGGAAGTCCTTTTGTAAGTAGATCAGCAGGATTTTCTGTGGTGTGAACTTTGACAAGCTGAAGTTGCTTATCCTCGAGCATTTCCCTGATGAAATGATACTTCACATCCACATGCTTTGTCTTTGAGTGATAAACTGGATTGCGAGCCAATTGTATAGCACTTTGACTATCACAATATAACACAGGCATCTCTTCTTTGATTCCCAAATCTGTTACTAGTTGATTAAGCCAAATTGATTCTTTGCATGCCTCTGATGCTGCAACATATTCAGCCTCTGTAGTAGACTGAGTAACACAATCTTGTAATCTAGAACGTAATGATACTGCTCCACTAGCCAATGTAAAGACATACCCTGACGTAGACCTTCGGTTGTCTAAGTCACCTGCATAATCTGAGTCTGTAAAACCCTTTACACTTAGCTCATGACTCCCATAACATATGCGCAGACTCTTTGTAGCTTTCAGGTATCTCAATATTCCTTTCACTACCTCCCAATGTTTCTTGCCTGGGTTTGACATGTATCGACTTACTACTCCCACTGCAAATGCAATGTCTGGGCGAGTGGCAATCATTGCATACATCAAACTACCCACTGTAGACGCATATGGAATCTTATCCATTTCAGCCTGTTCTTCCTTAGACACAATACAATCTTGTTTGCTAAGTTTCACATATGGTGGCAATGGAAGACTCAATGCCTTTCCCTTCTCCATATTGAAACGTTGCAAAACCTTGTCAATATACTCTGTTTGAGATAACCAAATCAACTTCTTTGATCTGTCTCTCTCAATGCGCATACCAAGTATATGACTTGCCTCACCCATGTCTTTCATGTCAAACGATTTTGCCATCTTTGACTTCAAAGCTGAAATTTCTTCCAAGTGCTTGCCAGCAATCAACATGTCATCCTCATACAAAATAAGGATCAGCCAACTTCCATCCTTAGCCTTCTTTGTATATAGACAGTGATCGAACTCACTACGTTTGTAGCCTTGAGAAAGCATAAAATTGTGGAACTTATGGTACCATGCCCTCGGTGATTGTTTTAAGCCATAAAGACTCTTTAACAACTGGCACACCAAATCTTCCTTGCCTTTCTCAACAAACCCTTCTGGCTGCTGCATGTAAATTTCCACATCTAAATCACCATGCAAGAACGCTGTCTTGACATCCATTTGGTGCAACACCAAATATAATATGGCAACCAATGCAAGAAAGCATCTCAATGTAGTCATCTTGACCACCGGAGAGAAGACTTCATCAAAGTCAATGCCTTGTTCTTGCTTAAAGCCCTTGGCAACAAGCCTTGCTTTGTACTTTGGCTGACTATCATGAGCGGTGATCTTATACCTGTAAACCCATTTACAAGGTAGAGCCTTTTTGCCATGTGGTAATTTAACTAGCTTCCATGTCTGGTTTTTATGCGGAGCTGTCATCTCTGACTGCATGGCCAATTGCCAATTCCTGGAGTCCTTCATTTGCACTGCTTCCTTGTAACATGAAGGCTCATTGCAATCAGTCAACATGACATAGTTCATAGATGGAACAAACCTATCAGGAGGTCGCGTGATACGTCTAGATCTACGCAAAATAGGTGGCTCAGGCTCAGCCACAACCTGTGGTTCCACTCTATCCTGTCCTTGCTCCTCTTGAGCCCTGACATTTTGTCTTGCACGTGCAGGTCCATCTTCTTGGAAGACAACTCTTCTAATCTCCTCAAACCTCTCTGGTTTAGAATGATATTTGGCTTCATTAAAGTGAACATCATTGCTGCGGATAACCTTTCTGGATTCGGGATCCCAAAGTCTGTACCCATCTCACCAGAATTACCATAGCCTAGAAAGATGCACTTTCTACTCTTTGGCTCAAGTTTGTTCCTAAATTCCTTTGGAACATGAGTATATGCCTCACAGCCAAAGACTCTGAGATGCTTGTATGAGGGCACCTTGCCTGACCATACCATCTCTGGCACTGAATCCTTCTGCAAAACCTTGCTAGAAGATCTATTTACAAGATGAACAGCTGTTGATACAGCGTCAGCCCAAAACCCATTTTGGCAGCTGTGCATTAGACAACATACTTCTGAACTTCTCTTGTATGGTCCTATTCATCCTCTTAGCAACACCATTTTGAGGAGGATTGTAAGGAGCAGTAAGTTCACGTTTTATACCTTTTAGCTCACAAAAGTCCTGAAAGGCCTTTGAAACATACTCTCCACCATTGTCAGTGCGTAAGCATTTAAGCTTCTTGCCACTCTGATTCTTCACAAGTGTCACAAACGTTTTGAAAACACTAAACGCTTCATCCTTGTGCTTGAGAAAGTAAACCCATACTTTCCTCGAGTAATCATCTATAAATGTCATAAAGTAAGAAGCTCCCCCTAGAGCTAGGTTAGGCATAGGTCCACACAAATCACTATGAACAAGTGCCAACTGTGTATCTCTTCTACTGCTTCTATGCTTATGTGGCTGTTGTGTTTGCTTACCATACAGACAATGTTCACGGAATTCAAAATCATTAAATGACAAGCCAGGAAAATAACCAGAACGAGACAAGATTTCCATTCCCTTCTTGGACATATGTCCTAACCGGCTATGCCACAAAGAAACGTTCGGCTGCTCGGTTACATTGATTACATTTTTAGAGACATTTGATACATAAATCATGTAAAGTCCTCCAGACTTTACTCCATGTGCTACTGTCATAGAACCCTTGGATATCTTCCACATATTCTGTCCAAAAGTGGTGACGTAGCCAGCATCATCAAGTAAACCTGTGCTGATCAAGCTCTTTGTAATTGCGGGAACATGTCTCACATTCTTCAGCATGAAAGAAGAGCCATTCTGAAACTTCAATTGAACATCTCCAACACCTAAGATCTCACATGTCTGCCCATTGCCTAGCCGAACATGATCTTTAGTGGTCACATAAGAGGTAAACCACTCCTTGTTTGGAGACACATGAAGTGATGCCCCTAAGTCTATAATCCAATCACTCAGTGCATTTCCATCAGATGCTATAAGAAGAGCTGAGTCCATTGTATTCTTCAAGAAGTAGATGTCTTCTGACACTAGACTGTCATCCTCTACATTTGTGTTTGTCACATTTATTTCTTGAATCTTCACTGAGGACTTGTTCTTCTCACCATGGTCTTTTGCTTTCTCTTTTCCTTTTTCTGCTTTCCATTCTCTGCAGTCTCTTTTCATGTGACCCTTCTTGCCACAATGGTAGCATTCTATGTCAATCTTGCCTTTAGCACTACGGGACTTGCTACGAGACTGATCCCTCTTTCCACCTTTGTACTTTTCTTTGGTCCTTCCCCTGACAACTAAGGCTGTTCCTTTGCCTTTGTCCATTGTCTTTCTGTTGGTTTCTTCAGTAAGCAGACTGCCTTCTACACCTGTTATGGTCAAACCATCTGGAGGTGCAGAATTACTCAAAGCTGTGCGAAAAGTGTCCCAACTTTCCGGCAATGTGATCAACAGGAACATAGCTCTAACAGGTTCATCAAACTTGACACCTTGAGCTGATAACTGACTGTAGATGGTGTCGAATTCATTCAGATGATTGGACATAGGTGTCCCTTCTTTCATCTTCAAGTCAACAAGCTTCTTAAGCCAGTATACCTGTGAAGCTTCACTCTGCTTCTCATAAAGATCACTCAGCTTTGTCCATGCTTGATAAGCCGACATCTCGTCTGCTACATTGAAGTAAACGCTTTCTACCAAAGTCAGCATAATGGTAGAAAGTGCCAATTCATCCATTTCGCTCCATTCATCTTCGTCCATATCTTGTGGTTTTATCCCCTTGAGCTTTATAGGTTTTATCTGCTTCTTTTGTACCAACACATGCCAAATCTGCTTCTTCCACAATGGGAAATTGGTTCCATCCAGCTTCTTGATATTGTAAAGAGCAGTGTCCTATGATCCAGCCATAGCTACGCTTCACAGTAGTTTACTTTCCTGGGAAAAATTCGGCAGAGTTTCTCCTGTAAACTGACCTCTGAACCAATATCAACCTGTCAAATGAACCAATAAAGCTTCAGATTCTGCAGAAATTTTGGCAGAGTCTCCTTTGTAAAATGGCTCTGCTGTACTCAAAAACAGACCAAAAAACAACTCAAAAAACCACTGTCTCTCTAAAACTGTAAGCTGTGGGTAAACCTGTCCTGCACCTCTACTGTCTCTCACTGTCCTGTCACTGTCCTGTAAAGCATAGACTACGACAATGCCTCAACGGCAGTAAAGCAAAGATGCAATCCCAACTGTCTAAATCACAGTCAATACATCCTAGCTGCCTATCTAAGGGTGCTCGAGGGATCGCTCCAAGACCTGTATCACCGAAAGGATCTCAACATTCAAGAATCCCCCCGCTCAATAAAACCTCACTCGACCCTCAACAAAGGCTGCAGTAAATCTGACAGTACATAAGTCATACATCCACAAATTTCCCACTGTATGCTGTAACCGCTGCGGCGGTTGTTTGCTGCGTGACTCACAGCCAGCAAACCCTCAACAGCCAACAAACACAAGCTACCTGATGAACTAGTGAATGTCGCCTACAATCTGTGTGTAGATGCGTCCGTGTCGTATGTGACACGCCTCCAAGAACTGTGAGCCGTCCTTCATTGTGTAGACAGCCACAAATCAACACTCTGGAAGTGCAGATATCCTCAGCACTTGCAGTCGTAGGCCAAAACCCCAAATTTGCAGAGTCGGATCTGCACCCGCCAAGACCACGTAGTCGAAAATGGCATGCGCAGAACTTTGTCGAAGCCGAACGATGGCCGAGATGACCTCAGAATGAAATTCTGAGAACACCGAGCCCTTTGGGCTCACCCGCACGAATTGGGGCCGTGTCTTCGCCTGTCGAATCTCACTCCAATATGAGCAGGTGACTCTGGCTACCTGCAAATGCTGCCCCGAGCCTCGATCTAAGCTCTGATACCGGTTGAAGGAGTACGAGCAGAAGTGCGACGCGAGAGAGAGAGAGAGAGTGCAAGAAGAAGAGCACGACGATATGGTGAACTCGCTCTACTGTAATGTGTAGATCATAGTGAGTTCTTATTAGGTTTTTACAAAAGAATATGTGTACATACCTGGCGGTCCACCCACTTACCTGGGCGACCACATTGGGCTTTATACCCCAACATTCAAAACTTCAAGCAAGTCAGGCTTTCAAAACTTCAAGTCAAGTGCTGACCCAACATAAACCTCCAAGGAGACACCCAGAAAAGCAAAGATATTTCAACCAAAGTACTCAAGAAAGCAAAGGAAAGTCAAGCAAGTGTTTGTTCAAAACAATTTAACCAAAGTCAATGATCCGGTTTGGATTAAAGACAGGGAGTCAACACAAAAAGACAAACACATGGGATGGATAGCATCACAATGGAGCTTAAAGGAACATGAGTACTATGGAGGTAACAGATAGATATGGGTGCCAAAACCTAAGGTTAGGGCATATGAAGTAACTTCAAGTCCCTCCTAGGAAAGAAGGCCCACAAGGTATTAACCTAGATAATATCCTAGGATACCTAAGAAGCAGGTATACAACAGAACAACATCGAAAGATGCTAAAGTCTACCACAACTCTCAAGGGGATATAGAACAAAGATGGATCTCAAAGAATCTTCCTCTTGGACAAGGATTCCACACAGGTTATACAAAGATTTGGCTACCAGTTAACCAAAAGCCAATTGCAACTACACGAGACCTGCATGAAGATCTCAAGAACTTGACAAAACCTAGAACGAGGCAAAATAACCAATGGAGATACAAAAGTCATCAAGAGATTTGGATTCCTAAGTCTTCCAATGCTCCTAGTCAAAAACCTGATGTCGACAGTGAACAAAGGGCTACAACAACATCAAAGACTCCTATCAACAGGCCTAATTGGAGAATCAAACAAAAAATGGAGTCTTCATAGTCAAAGAAGGACGGCTCAACCAACATGATTGCAGATTCAAAGATGATAAAAGAGGTATGGCAAAAGAAACCTTCAATGCCAACTTGGTCCTTCACGAACCCTCTTTTTGAAGAGTCAAGCTTACTTTTACCCAAAGAAATGTTTGTAAGTAAGCACAAGAATGTAAAAAATCAAGTCGCTAGGGTGCAAAAACACTCTTTGGCATAGTCAGAGTCGGGCTGCTGTGCCATAAAATGAGCAAAGCACAGAGTTTAATATGACTTGAAGCTTTGGGACTAATGCTTTGCTCATTTTATGGAAGAGTCGAGCATATCTAAAGTCATGTTGCTCATGTTGGATGAGATGAGCATAAGAGTCGAAGTCTATTAACTTACAATTGGTGGAGTGTTGTAGAGTCCAACACTCACGCGCAGTGCATAGTAAGATGAGAGCACATATCCTCGTTAACGAAGACCATTCTTACAGGGTGCCAGCGTGCAAAGCCATGTCATATGCTTTTATAGCTAAACCATCTTTCTGAAGAACCCCTCAAAATCCTTCTTGCACAACATATTGTTTTCCATGCATTTCTGTTAAGCATAAATAGGATGTCCCACCATTGGACATATGCATTAGACACTCTTTTTGCTTCCACCTATGCACCTTAAGTGGACTACAACAGGCAAACCAATGTTCCATCATGCTCCCTCTCATATTTGTTGCCTTTTTAATTCCATATCTATCAACAAATAATCCCTTGAGTACTTTATTAATATTTCCCATGCTAATAAGTACTCTAATAATGCGCATATCCCAAAGGCACTTTTTTCCCACTGGGTTTTTTTGCCTTTGGTCATCCAGGTATTAGAACCTAATTTAGATCCTCATCATTTTACTTCACTTGTACATACTTTTCATAAATAAATAGTAGCCTCATCATTATGCTATTACAACGGAAAAATGCAACATCATCTTTCACATCAAACATAATCGGACCAATCAAGATGTTTCGGCAAATTGAATCTCATCAACAAATTATGAAGACTACCAGTCCATCAACAACCAATCAAAAACCTTCCACAACCTCCACGCACACTTTTCAACAGTGCCCAAGAACGGGCACTAAAATCGGAAGGGGGGAATGTTAACTGAGCCGAAGTCAGTTAATAAGAGCTGCTAAAGACCAAAGACGTATGGATGCACATCAAAGATGAATATGAAGAAGCAGTGAAGATTGGAGTTACACACTTTTCAATTTTTCTAAAATGGCCATGTGTTGTAATTTCCCGATTTATTTAGCCATTGTGATAATTGTAACATGTTACGTGCTCAATAAGAGCTCCAAGATGTAAAGCATAGGATAGCTAGTGTACCTAGGTTGCAGATACAATAAGTGTGGAGCCTTAAAGGTCTTGGGCGCCGGACATTACACATTTTAGACCTTGGCTAAGGTATAACAGCCAACTTTGTAAAGTTTTAATGAAGTTTTGGATAATGAAATACACAGTGTGAGCTAATGGCGCTCACCTCTCTCCTTCTCATGCTTCCTACTCCCTCCCCAGTTGTCACATTGTAGTTGTGTTTGTTGCATTGCAACCGCAGCATTGATGTAAGCACTTCACAGTAATTCGTAGCTTTTGGCGTCGCTGACGACCTGCGGCCTAATTTCATCATAACTAGGAATTTACACTTTCAAATAAAAAAATAAGCATAGGTAGAATATTGGGCATCATTGCTAAGCATATAGATGCATTCTGGGTCAAAAACGACTAGGTCAAAAATCTACTGCTGTTAATAATTGTAATTTTGGCACTTGACCTAAAGTGGGATTTGAGACCATAAGCATGTGTGCTTAGGTCTTATAAACATTTCCTAGAAGTTTCGTTACGTTTGGATGTCATTTGATGCTATAACGGATGTGATTTGTTTGCCGATGAGAGATTGGCTTTTGGTGATTTCAATCACTTGAGTGTAGCTCGAGTTAGATGCGAGTTGTTAGTTATTTTCCGAGAGATTGACAACCTTTTGTAGCCTCTATGTACTAGTCAAGTCATCTTCGTCCCATGGATTGACAATTTAATCGTGGTTCTTACTAATACTGCAATAAGATAGGATGGTGAGGTTAGACACGCGTCCCACATTTGGAGTGGAAGCTATTAATCACAACTAAGGTCAGGATCAAGGATTTGTCCCACTTTTTGGACTTGTACTAGATTTTTACCCCTTAAACAAGTCACCTGCCAAGTTTCATGGAGTTTGGTTCAATTTCTAGTTCTTCATGCCAAATTTTGTGGACTTTAGTGAAATCTAGATCTAAATGACAACTTATAAGTCCAAATGGCTTCAAACTTGAATCAATGCCTACTTGCACTATGTTCTAAATTGTGGTATGGTCACTGAGTAATAATTTTGCACTTTCAAGCCAAAAGATATTAATAGCTTTTTGGCCACAATCACACTTTTTTGTATTATTTGTGACACAGAATTGAAAAACAAAGATTTTTAAAGCTTGTATCAAGGTCTTGCCCAATTTGGATTTAGATTAAATCACCTACCTGCTAATTCTCTACTATCAAGGTAAAGATGTTATCAACATACAAATTTCACACTCAATTGAACTCCAAGTTCTTATACTCCTTGCAAAGAGGTTTGGTCTTTACCTCTAGGGTGCTCGTGGAGCTGAAGCCACTTTTTTGGTCCAAAGATATTAATTGCGATCAATAGCTTCTGGATTGTAGATGAATTTTTTTGGTCTTTTGACATTATTCAGGTTTCAAATAAAGCATTTCAAAATCTTTTGGCCAGACAAACTCAAATTCACAGGCATAAACCACCAAGGAGATATTCATCTATGTTTTGGACAAACTTTGAAATCTTCTCCTAACGTTGGTTTTTGGCTTACCAAAGCTTTCCCATGGTTTTCCCAAGACTAGTCATGTTATGCTATGTTGGTCTTTTTGGTTTAGCTTACCTGTGAAGATTCACTCCTGAAATCTTTAGAATTTCTCAAGATGACACCTCATGTGGTGAGATAGGTAAAAAATCCACCTAGATATCTACTTACCCAACTCCTAGTCAAATAGGCAATCGATAGTGGATAGTGTCCACTACTACTTAGTTTTTTTTTGGTTTTTGTACTGAAATGAGCATCAAACTTTAGACTCTGACATAGTCTAATGCATGAACCACTCAAAAAGAATCTAATCTAAGTGTAAAAGGTCCTTGGAGAGCACAAATACTCCCAAGACACCTCTACAGAGTTGAAGTAGACACACCTCAACTGTGCAGTTTCTAAATGATGAGTTTTGACTTTAGGTGATTCTAGAGGAAGTCCTTGGACAATGTTACTAAAACTCTGAGGTTTTTCTCTAGTTTAGGTCACCTCCTCCCCAACAATGGCACCAAAATGTTGGGCCCTTTGCTTGCCAAGCCAAACTATCTCAGTTGTAGAGATAGCGAGAGCCATGGACATAAATGTCATACCATGGGACGGAGCTAATCTGAGTAGTGCGTGGAGGCTACATGAGATTTTTAGTCTCTTAGATAACACACTCAATCCCTACTTACCCAAAACAACACTCGATCGCATGTCAAGCAACAAATCTAGTTAGGACACCACAAGGAAATCTCATCATTTCACCAAGAAAATAAAGTCCAAACACAACCAAACTTATAGATAGGATAGGAAACATCCAAAGACACATGTCCAAGCCCTCAAATCCTCCTTATGACCACTGGAAAAAATTGCAATTAATAGCAGCAAGGAAGCTTTGACCTAACTATTTTTGGTCCGAATACACATATAAGCTTATCAATGATCTCCCAAGACCCTCCTATGCATAAAATGGCAGTTTAGATATGTAAAATGTGAGTTATGAGCAGATTTAGAAGGATTTTAAACACAACAAAAGCATAGATTCATCGCAAGAAACTTACAATGCTACATAGAGCTTTCACTGGCAATGCAATGGAAGTAACAAAACTCCAAATAGACAATTTGCAAGAGAGATACGTGCTTCAAAAGATAGAGGGAAAATACATTATGTTCTCTATAATCGCACGTAGCTTCATTGAACTTGCAAACATAATACAAAAGTTGGCTTTTATACCTTGCCATAAGGTTATAGGTCAACAATAAAGAGATGTGCCAACTCTATCTTAAGTAGACTAAAGATTGAGTTGATACAATTTAGAAGCTTATATCCCCACCGGATCTAGCCCATAGTTACATATGCATTTGATTCAAGAATCGATTGACTTGTGGGTTTCATTGTCTAGATTGAGTAAAAAATAAAATATTACATCATGGGCTGATCTTTAGACACTCTTTGTTAGCTAGGTTGCTAACACGGACCACAAGAACTCAGACTACTTAGATTGGCGGTTCATGTATTGTCTCAAATTGGTGATGAGGATGGTTAAGAGTATCTTGATACTTTTCATTCTAAAAAATTCTTAGAAGCTAAAATTAATTATGAATTCATGACAAGGAGATTTTGGCTATTTTTGACTTCTTCGGGATGTGGTGACATCTTCTTGAAGGAGCACACCAAAAAATCATGATATATACAAACTAGAAGAACTTAAACTACTTCATGACATCTCAAGTCCTCAATCACCCTTAGGATAGATTAAGTAACTTCTTATCTAGATTTGAATGTGTCATTTGTTATTGGCATGGCAATAAAGAAGGTTAATTAGATGCTTTATCACAAAGATCATAGAATTGCTCACCTTGGCTGAGTTTTCCTACAACAACACTATTCATGCTTCTACTCGACATACCCCATTCTTTGCCAATTATGGTCAACACCCAAGGATGGATGTCCACATAAATTACCACGTGAAGAATCCAGCTACCACATATTTAGTCACACATTTATAGAGCATTCTTAAAGAATGTCCACATAAATCACCAAGTGAAGAATCCAGCTCTACCACATATTTAGTCACACATTTATAGAGCATTCTTAAAGAATTGACAAAGAATATAAGAGAGAGGCTTAAAACAGGTATACAAGTTGAGTAGAAAAATCAAAAGGATAGTTTAATTTAACTACAAAATAATTATGGTAGTGAGGCGGTCCGGGGCGGGCAACAAGAAGAGCAACCTCTAGACACCCTTCAAGGCTCCCGTGCTGCTCAATGGGGCTGGGGCACAACACAACACAAACCAAAACAACAAACCCCCAGCCAAATCCCAACTACACAAGGGGCACCACCTAGTTTAAGAGCGAACTAGGACGCAAAAGAGGAGAATCGTTAGAGCAACCCACAAACAAGCAAGGAATTTACACTAACCCTAACACCAATGAAACACTCTCACACACTAAAGCACGAGAGAGAGAGAGAGAGAGAGAGAGAGAGAGAGAGAGAGAGAGAGAGAGAGAGAGAGAGAGAGAGAGAGAGATAGTGCTCGGGCTGCTTTGAAACGTATCGGCAATGATCAAGCAAACACAATTATATATGTAAGAAAGAGAGAGAAGGGGGAGGGGGTGTTTGTTGCACTAATACCTTCTTACAAATCTGTCATGACCAATCAAAGTGATATTAGTATTTATTCAACATAGCTTGAGTAAATTACACCACAACACATCACAAGAAAAGCCACCCCACTCACTGTCTTAAGGCCAGGGGAGTCCTCTCCACCCTGTCGCCCTCTTACAGTATGTGGGATTTATGGCTAAATTGATGACAACACTAGAGACAAGCTATCAAGAACTTAACAAAAAAAACACCAAGACACTTACACATCATTGTTGTCCATTACTTCACGTGGGAAGAGAGACAAAGTATCCAAGCTTAGTCCAAATCCACCCTCCTTGATTCAGAAAATGTTGGGCTTACACTAGTAGGAGAAATGATAGATTTCCAACTCTCAATTGAGTGATCACTCTCTCTCTTACAATGGCATAGAGTTCCCTTGCTAATCTCCTATTACAACACATGCACATGCATAAGACAATGAGCTTCCACTCAAGAGCTCCTTCTAGAGAGGTTGAGCTTGGCTTCTCAAGCTATAGCATAGTGCTCTTGCTTATGGCTCCCCCTTTTTGTGCTAGCTACACCCTCCTTTTATAGCAATTTTGAAGGCTAGGGTTACTCCTCTAACCATGGTTGGGTTAGATTTTCAGCAATTTATCTAATTTCTTTTGCTTGGAATTATCAAGAAGTTGGTGGGGAAAGAGAGAGGAGAGAAATGGAGGTGATAGGACTTTTCATAGTGGGTTAGTATTAGTAGAGTTAGTATTAATTTACAAATGGAATTGGATATTTACAATGGGAGTATCCATGTAGGATACAAATAAGGAAGAAAAACTCTTAAGAGGTAAGAAAAGGTGGATTTCTTACAAGGTTGATGCTCCAAGTGTCTTGAGTAGGGCCAATTTTGACGCCTGTTGACGGTCCACTAGCTTTGACGGTACATTTTTTCTCCACTCTTGACCTTCCTTGAGAGACAAGGTAATTGAAGCTAAGTAATCAACCACCATGATGCTGTCTTTTAAGAGAAGAGGCTGAATTTTGTGGTTTTTTTGATAGATATGGGTAATTTGGAGGAGGAAAAATGAGACTAAGTGGTCAATTTTGGAATGGAATTGTGTGTGGGAGGTATGAGTTCACCATGATTTCTCTTATTCTTCAAGGTTGAGGAGAAGGTGAGTAGGGTGCAGAGAGGAGGGGTGAGAGAGGTGGGGATGATGAGTGGAGAAGTGTGTGTGAAAGAGGAAAATGATAAAGTGGAAGAGAGAGTGTGGCTGCATAACATGGGAAAATTGGGGTCCACTAATAAAATCATAGCTCACAGCTCGTAGCTCAAAAAACTATGAAAAAATTTGAGGCAAAAGTTCAGCCCACGAGCTACAACTTTTGTTTGTATCACCTTTTCAAATTCGGAGAGCAAGTGAACTTTAAAAATTTAGCAAAACCGACCGTTTTTTTCCACTGCACAAGGTCCTTGTGGGGTCCTTCTTTGGATGATTCTTTTGAATACCTCCAAGAGTGAGCCCTCCATAGTGCATGTATGCATGCCACCTACCCTTGAACTTATTTGGTAGGTCTATAATTGAAGATATTGTTGAGATCATGATATAAGTGAATAGTACAACTAAGAAAATCAAATATTGAGAGGTCTAAAAAATATGTACATGTCAAATATAAATAATATAGGTGGAAAAATATAAAGGGGTCAAAATAAATCTCTCTCATTATAAATCTACCATAAAAGGATGAATATTTTTGGTGGTCTAGTTTATGAGAGTAATAGAGAATATATGTAGGAAGGAAAAAATCACAATAGTGAAAAAAATATACACATAAATAGAACTAGTTTTTTTGGATTTTTGTTGGGATGGAGTTACACCAAAAATAAGAGAAGCTTGCATGAAATTATTTTTATATGGAATAAAGAGTATGCAAAATGATAAGAAAAAATATGGTAATGGTGAGTCAATATACATAGCATAAATAACACACCATAGGTAGAAATATTTAAATAAATACCACAATAATTATGAAAAATCCTTTTATTTAGGCCCTATATACAATGAAATATTTACACACAAATGGGCCATAATATACTTATAATTTTTATTTTTTTAATTTTTTTGGCTCAACTAGCCTAGTGACTAGCTAGCTGAGGGTTTTAAAGAAAATATGGGGAAAGTTCCCTAACTCACACACGCCTATATATAGTGAAATGGTAGGGATAGCCATAGTGTTTGAGTGATTTGATAGGGTGAGGTAGCTTACTATGGCCACTATGGAAAGCCAAAAAACGGCTATCAGTAGATAGCCCTTAGATCTATTTATGTATGTGCATTTAATACCCTTCGTGCATTTGATACCCTTCGTGCATTCTTGGCTACTAGGAAAATTTAAAAGAGGTTAATAAAGTAATCTAAGAGTAGCAA